>NC_072732.1:154040824-154225838 GCF_026930045.1 Uloborus diversus | reverse complement strand
TGGGACTGAAGACCCGTCACTCTATAGGGTCCCAAATTACTTGAAGAATAATGCATAGCATTACAACGATACGAAAAATTCATGTATTTTTAAAGTAATAATAAAAAATGACTTAGTAGTTGGAAAAGAACTTCTTTAAAGGAGAATTTTATTAATTCTGCCAGAAGCGAATTTACCATGTCATAATTATGAGTTGCCCTGAAAGGGATTCCTGAGAATGCACATGATAAGTGATTTACTTAGTTATGTGATAGACAACGTGGGCCTCAAAAATGCATTCTGACCGAGCTCTAGAGTCATCAGGGGGCCTCAAAGTTATTGTGAGCCTAAAGCCACACTTTTAGTTAGTCAGGCCCTGAATAGGGGGAGAAGGCTGGGCACTCCTAATCGCTTCTTATTGAGATAAGGTGTTTTGAGTAGTGTTCCCTCAAAGCGGTCAATGATATCCCTCAAATGTGAGCTGTTTTTAGTTCTATTATCATCTAAGTCATTCACCAAATCGTATGAGAAAAGAACAACTTTTTCAGTGTATGGGCAATGGAGGTGTTATCAACTTGATTTTCAAAACCTTCTAAAACAAAGTATGTACCTATTTTATTTCACTAAAAAACCCCCAAACAATCTGAATAATAAGATGGGTTTTATTACATTTGAAATGAGGAAGTTACCTTGCCACTCCCAGTAGTTCCTAATTGTGAACTGTGGTTACGATTTTTTAAACGTTAGTATCTTCTACACATATACAGGCCACAAATAGACTTTTATAATATTCTAAGATAATACTATTTTGAAAATTTCTCAAGTGTACTCTAAAGACTTTTTAAGCAGATAATTTTCAATAATCTAATAGTTTATTCAACCTCACATTAAAAAAAAAAGCTATCTATTGTTAGCTTTTCACGTGAACACAGTATCATATAATGAATGAGAAAAACGTAAAAAAAAATGTTTTATCTTTTTTAATAAATATAACCAAAACTTTAATTCAAGTACACTTGAGAATGAATTTAAATGTTGAAAAATCTTGCTTTTAGAATAATACAACATAATGAAGCAAAAGGGCTTGACACTTTTTACAGAAATTTTCAACAATAGATTGAATACTGCGCTAATTTAAACGCTAAAATAAATTTCACAAGATCCAATAAAGTGAAACCAAGAGAATCCCGAGCGTTTGCTTTTAGGATGAATTAAAAAATAAATTTCACCCGTTTCGAGATACACTGCACGCATTTAAGATGTTTTTGAGTGTATAACGCGATATGTTGAGAGCAAAGAGGGTTTCCAACGTAAAGTGTACTGATTTGAATGAGAGTGGTGTAAGTCAAGAAATTTACAATTTTGAGGCATTGGTTTGGATTTCTTTAGATGATATTTTAAGTATGGGTTTTGGTTGCTCTTTAGGTGTATCAATAGTCCAAAAAATATATAAAAATATATAGACCACTAGGATAGCACAAAAATAGTGGGTTAATCGTTAAGTGTTGTTGTTGTTGTTGTTGTGTCCAATCCTTCAGGATCTAGCGACAGCTAGATCAAATCCATAATTCCATGCACCCTCGCAAAGTCGAGCACCAGGAGTGGGTTGTCGCGGACATCCTCAAGAGTGAGCCCCAAGCAATCCAGTAGGTGTTGCGGGGAGGCCGGCAGCAAATGGCACTTGGGACACGTTGGGAAGACTTTACGGCCGGATTCAAATGACATGCATTTCCGGTGCCCACTGAAGAGTCTTGAGATGGCCGTTTGGTCCTGTCTGTCGGCCTTGAAACGTAATGCACCTCCTGGTTTTGGTCTACTGTACCAAGAATGAGCTGGAGGAGCTAGCCAGACATGCCGGTCTCTATTTTTCGCCGCAGAGAAAATTTCTTCAAAGGTTAGGTCGTAATCAGTCGTGGCCATCTCAGAGCAGCCTCTTTTTGCCAAAGCATCCGCGGTTTCATTTCCCGGAATGTTGACGTGGGAGGGGATCCACTGAAGGTGGACGTCTCTTCGCTTTGAAATAGTTTTAAGCATATTGATGATTTGAATGCTTACTAGGTCATTTACTTGGTTCCAGTCCTGTAGATGTTGAATTGAGCTACGGCTGTCTGTAAGAATCCAGATGTCACTACAGTCTGTGGAGTGGAGAATTTGATTTAAACCCTCCTTAATAGCTATTAATTCGCTCTTAAAGACCGAGCAGTGGTCTGGGTTGCGTCGAGAGAGACGTACAGAAGGATTCTCAATATATATACCACTCCCAGTATGATTTGACTCGTCTTTACTCCCATCTGTATAAATAAGAGTAGCGTAACTCGGGATACTATTTATGACCTCCAGAGCCAGTTGTCGTAGATATTCAGGGACATCAGAGTTTTTGTTGGTTTGAGACGGTAGTTCAGAGTGGAAGTGAACTCCAAGGAGTCCCTCAGTCGGACTAACACAGGGTGTTAGAGATGAGTACTCCACTGAATGGGATATAATATCCAGTTTGTCGGCCAAATCGTTAAGTGTACTGACTTGAATGAGAGTGGGCAAGTCAAAACAGTTTACAGTTTTAGGCATGGGTTTCAGTTTTCCTTTAGTTCCTCTATTAAGTGTATCAGCTGCCTTAAATATAAAAAAAAATTATAGACCTTTAGGAGAGCACAAAAATAGCGGTCAATCGTTAAGTGGACTGACTTTAATGAAAGTGGTGTAAGTCAAAAAGTTAATAATTTTAAGCATGGGTTTTGTTGCTTTTAGGTATATCAGTAGCTCAAAAATATACAAAAATATATAGGCCACTTGAACGGCACAAAAATAGTGGGTCAATTGTTAAGTGGGCTGACTTTAACGAAAGTGGTGTAAGTCAAAAAGTTAATAATTTTAAGCATGGGTTTCGGTTGCTCTTTAGGTGTATCAGTAGCCCAAAAACATATAAAAATATATAGGCCACTTGGACAGCACAAAAATAGTGGGTCAATCGTTAAGTGGACTGACTTGAATGAGAGTGGTGTAAGACAAAAAATTTACAATTTTAGGGATTTGGGCTTCTTTTTAGTTCTTTTTATTAAGTGTATCAGTTGCCCTAAATATACAAGAATAAATAGACCACTGGGAAAGCACAAAAATAGTGGGTCAATCGTAAAGTGGATTGACTTGAATGAGAGTGGTGTAAGACAAAAAATTTACAACTTAAGGCATGGGTATTTTCTCTTTAGTTCCTCTATTAAGTGTATCAGTTACCCAAAAGTATGCAAAATTCTACAGACCATTAGGAGAGCACAGAAGTAGTGGGTCGATCGTTAAGTGGGCTGACTTGAATGAAAGTGGTGTAAGAAAATTCAATTTTAGGTATGGGTTTGAGTTTTTCTTTAGTTCCTCTAGTAAGTGTGTCAGTTGCCCAAAAATACATAGACCACTCGGAGAGCACAAAAATGGTGGGTCAACCGTAAGTAGACTGACTTGAATAAGAGCGGTTTAAATCAAAAGGTTTAAACTTTTTGTCATGGGTTTGGCTTTCTCTTTCTTCATCAGATGAAATTTGTTACAAGTAGTTAATTGACGCCTTGCTGAAATATTCATTCGTACAACGTTTAAAATTGTTTTAAAATGCACTAAAAACTAACTTAATTCTATAGGACAGAAACAATACCTTAATTAGAAGAAAATAATGGGTGTGAAGGATAATTCGCTTGCAAGCAAATATTACGCTGTCGTTGCTTTGTACCAAACAACTCAACCGTTCTCATCTTTTTATTATTTTCTGTTAAAGTGTGAAGAATTTCGTTCAATTGTCCAAATTAAAAAGCGTCAATTTTAATTAAAACACTTATTACTTTTTAAAATTTGAATGAAATGTCACTAAGCAGTGCTATAAAAATGCCAGATTCGAGCTCGAATAAACAAGAACACAGTTTTAAGAGTTTCGTTATTTTCCTTTTCCTTCCATTTATTTATTTATTTATTTATTAGGAACTTAATTTTGATACAGATTTTTTTTCGCTATGTCTGCTTAAACGCATATTCTATGGAAAAAATATATTCTCTCTCTCTCTCTCTCACGCTGAATAACTATTAAATACCAAAAGTAGTTTGAAAGAACCAATTTAGAAAAGTAAATGGTACGTTCTATTGAAAAATTCTTTGAAATTTGTTTTTTAAAGCATTTGAAAGTTTAAGCATATTTTATTTTGACCTTTTTTGTTTTAGAGCATTTGAATCTAACTTATTTTCTTCTTGAATTTGTAAGTACAAAATGTTAATATTTAACGGGTTTTAAATTAATATCAATTAATGATAATGTACGAAGTAAAAGTGAAATCAACGAAAGATCTCATACGTTCTCTTTTAGCTACAACCTCCCCCCTCACACACATTTTAATTTCAATAACTTTAACGCTAGTTTTTATATACAGTAGACCCTCGTTTTACGCGGGTTTATTTTACGCGGTTTCGATTATGCGCGGTTTAAGATTCGACACCTTTATTTTACTTTACGTGGATGAGTGTCGGTTTTACGCGGATGCGGCAATGCAAAAACATAAAATTTTCCCCTCTTTCAAAATCCAAACTCCTAAAGATTACAGATTACGCGTAATCAACTGCATTTTGGCATGCCAATAATTGAGTTTCGGCCACTGGAGACATTTTATGCGATTGGTTCCAGAGCTCTTTCCAGAAGTTAAGTTATTAAACTCACACAGTTCAGAACTCACTGGAAGAAGAGCTTTTAGGAGTGACAAAGGAGGAAAAAATCAACGAGGATACCGACGTCGGTGACGCACAACCAAAAACGTTCACATTGAAAATTTTGAGCCATTCCTAGACAATAGAAATGATCTTTCTGATTTGCTAGCGAAGGAAGATTCTATCATGGAAATGACACAAGTGATCATGGATGCGTTAATGCTCTGGAAAGAATTACACAGAAAAATTCTTAATGACTGCCAAAAGACTATCATAGCCAGCTCCTCTTTGTAAGCAGAACACGAAATCAATTTATGTGTTTTTATGCATGTTGTGCATAAAAGTCGATATAAGTACACATTAAACTTATTATACTACAATTAGTCATCACTGGAATGAAGTATTTTGTTATCTACGGAACCAAACCCCTATTTTAGCACTATTATTAGGTCTCAATTTAAGCGGCATTTCCGCGGAACGTAACCCCCGAGTAAAACGAGGGTTTACTGTACATTCTAACTTTTTTTTTTCTTTCAAGATAATCCAGTGAGTACTGAAATGCAGAAATAATTATTTTTAAAAAGAAAATCATGCTTCAGGAATGCTAGACTTTGTTTGTACAACACTATTTTCGGTTTATGTGCAAAAATATTCATTATCTTAAGTACTTGACATTTTATATATTTACATTTGTAGCAAAAGCCTTAAGCAATTATAAATTCGAACTTTATTTATGCTGAGTAAATATGAAACTAGTTACGATTCTAAAAATAAAAAAATAAAAAAAAAACAATTTTTGCGAAACATTCTCAAACTGCCACCATTGAAAATCGTCTTAAATTTATAAATGTTTCATTATTTATTATTGAGAAATGATTCGCATTTCAGTTGCCCGCAATATTAAAAATTAATTTGAACATCTGCTGCTGAGGTTATTTTGAAATGGTTTTTCCCTCTGAAAATAATTATACGAGGTGCTTGGTATCAAAATCAGCTTAATACATTTTTTTAATGGGCGGGGAAGGGAGTGGAACGCAAAATATTTGTTTTTGTAATTTTTAATTTGTTTTTGACATTGACAAGTATTCTTGTCAAGAGCCCTCTGCTAATGTCAACCAAACGTTTCAGCTTAATTTTGAATTCAATATAGTGCGCAGTTTAGCAATATTAGCTCATGAACTGCCCGGCGTTGCGCGAACTACCTGGATTCTTGTGCCAATCCTTGAAAAAAAGGAAAAACTCTCATGTCACACGACACATGTTTAACGCAGTCAGGATAAGGAGAAAAATAAAAATATCAGAATATCTTTAAAGACAGCAGTCCCTAAAAATAGCCATTAGAGCGAGAACAAGAGTTCTTTAAAAACCCTCGTAGAGTGAAGATGACAGTACTTGAAAATTCCCGTTAGAAAAAATGACAATTGTCCCTAGAAGTGTCCGATAGGAAAAAAAAAAATTCTCAAATGACTTCAACAGTACCTCTAAAAATCACCTAACAGAATAAAGACAACAGTCCTTCAAAACCCTTTGTAGAATAAAGGAACCTTCATAAGTGACGTAAACACACACAGTAGGGCCTGGTGGGGGAAAGTGGTCAATGGGGTAAAGTGGTCATTCGTCAAATAAATGGCTATAGCTTGGAAATAAATGTTCGAATGAATATGAAAATTTTATTTTAGAGTAGGACAGTTAGAAACTACAGTTTGAACCCAAAATTTTACAACTGCCAAAACTTTATTTTGTAAGAAAAAATTGTATGTGGGAATTTGAAAAATTAAAAAATCTAAACACCTTTTTAACTTGCTTGGGAAATTTTGTTTGCTGGAATTATGAACAGATTAACTGCACAGGTCGCTTCCTACATGTCTCAAGAACTCTTACTCATTAGCAGTTACCTGAATTCATTTTAGATATTTTTTTAGAACAGTTTAAGTAAGATGTGTGGGGTAAAGTGGTCATAATATTAGGTTTAACGAATATTGTTCTTCTAATGTCATTTAATCTTTAAGTATAAAGCAGATATAAATTAATTATTAATTTCACTTAATGTGTATTGTTTTTACAGTAAACGAAGTTAAATATACGAGTATATGCGTATGCATACGTATATATACTCGCGTAGGCACGTATATAAATATATTCACATAAATGCACCAATAAATACGTATAAGGGCATCTGCAAGTATTTTTATCCATACATATATACATTCTATACATATATACACGTATATCCTCCCTTACACTCGTATAGATACGAACACTTATATACTCAGGTAGACACGTATATACGCATACGTACTCAAGTAGACACTTACATACAAGCATATGATATAAAAATATACAGGGTGAGTTTACATTTTTGAGCAAATTATTAAAAGGTGTTAGAGGGGAGGATAAGAAGTGAGAACCATACACTGTAAAAAAAATCCGGAAACGTTTCTGAGTATATCGTGCAGCTGTGGTTCATGAAAGTTTCAAAAACGTTTCTGAGTATTTCGGAATCCTCTTTCTGTAATGTCAAGAAACGTGTCTGAGTATTTCGGAATCCTCTTTCTGTAATTTTCAGAAACGTTTCTGAGTATTTCGGAATCCTCCTTCCGTAATTTCCAGAACAGTTTCTGAGTATTCTGTGCAGCTGTGGTTCATGAAAGTTTCGAAAACGTTTCCGAGTATTTCGGAATTCTCCAAACAATTTTCAAAAACGTTTCCGAGAATTTCGGAATCCTTCTTCCGTGATTTTTTCTAAAATATAATTCTTTATTATAGTATTGCATACCATATCAGTTTCAATTCTTTCATATCTAAGAGCAATAATACAAGCAATTTTAGAATCATTCGTGGATTTTTTTTTTTTTTTTTTGAATTTCTAATGACAAATAGCATGGTTAACAGCATAACATATGCACAGTTATAAATTTTTGAAAAATTATGAAATAATCTAGTAGTTTCATTCCTAATCACAAAATCATCAGGGAATTGGAGTGGGGGTACCTTCTGAAAAGTGGGGATTGTTTGTTAAACAATCTTAAACTTCAGTTTTTCTCTCAATATTTTCAAGACAAAACTATCAACATATTGTATTTTTAATGCAGAACTTAAAAACATATCTTGTATCAAACTTGATAGCTTTTATCTTCGGATAAAATTTGACAGGACTTACCTACCCTTCGCGTTCCGGAATTCGTTCACCTCAAGTCAATTTCTCTGACGAACAAAGTGTACCGAAAAGTACCAACAGAGAAATTGATGAATTTAAATATGACACCAAGTCCCCCTGCTGGAACCATTCGGGTTGATTCTTCTGTTCTTGCCCTTTTCCAGCTCATCACAAATATAAATACTTATTCAAAATAGGTTACTGATTTTATTTTTACAGTGTGCGCAAAATGCATTATATATTTTATTTATTAAAACATTGAACTCTATTACATGATTATTCCATTTCATATATACGAGAATCCCCCCCCCCCACCATAAGAGTGATGGTGCACCCATAAAATGCTATGAAGCGTCCACCCCCCCCCCCCCTTGAAAAAGCAACATCATATACATTATAAATCAAAGTATCATATACATTATAAATCAAAGTATCATATAAATTATAAGTCAAATACTTTAATATGGTGTAAAAATACAAAATTATTTTATTAAGTCTTTTTTTTTTTTTTTTTTGCTTTTGGTAAAATTGAGGCTCGTAAAACGAAAAAAATGAAGACACTTTTAAATACATATATGTATCTATTTGTTAAAGAAATTAATACACATTTAACTAATTTAAAGCGTTTCGCTATGCAAATATTTTAAGAGATATCGTCATTTAGATAATACTGAAGCTCTATGTTCCTAATTACAAGAGATAGTTTTTTTTTACTTCATACAATCTAGCTACACTGTTTACAAGAGAATGAAAACATGCAACATTAAAGACGAACTATCAAACCTGACAATTTGCATATTATAAAATTTAATTCATAATGGTTGATACATAAATGTTCAGCCAAGAATTAACTGAGATTGACACATAAAAACAAAGTACACAATAACACTTATTTAAAGTCTTTTATAATCTTCAATTCATAAATTTTACAGAATAAAACTAGACACACTTGCACTTTAAATATGTGTTCTATGTAATGTAAAATATTTTCAAATTGCAATAGTTCACAACGAAAAAATGATACTAAAGAAAATAGTTTTTTTTTTTAACGAGATTTATATGAACTAAATCTCTTTAAAGTAACAGAGTTGCAAAGCGACTTACCTATTCGTCGGTGGTGGTCTTTTGCAGGCTTTGGTCACCAAAAAGGTGATTTTTATGACAGAATAAAGTTCTGCCAACAAAAATTACCCATTTGGTAAAAAGAAGAAAAGTATCCAAGAAAAAAGTAAATTACCTACACAAGTTATGCGACGCAATGAATTTACATGGCGTCCTCTCGGCAGTTATTTGGTTTTTAATTTCAGTTTGTATTCCTTCCGCGAGCATGCGTCGAGAATTTGCACTTCGTACTTAAAAATAAGTGACATAGCTTCAAATTCAATCTCATGACGATACATAAGCAAGACTTTAAAATTATCTTCAGTGAATTCATGCGAGGAACAAAACTTCTACTAATCCCCTTGATGAGTGTTACTTCGCATACATGAGTCAGCACTTGTTTTCATTGCGTGCTTTCGAAAGTTTCAGTTTGAATTTGCTGCTGGACTATAAAATTGCCGTGTGAGCTGCGCATGCGTCGACTCTTACTTTCTTGCTAAACGGGAAATGTTTTTGATTATAGCAGAAAACTGCGGAGGGCGTACGAATCTGTGTATTACGGAAAACTTTTTTGTATATTCAGAGAGTTTTCCGAGATTTTTTACAGTGTAGGAACAAACATATGGTCACAAAGACAATGCTGATGCGCTACATGCACGCAAAGCCAGGAACTGATGGATGCAAAACAGGTCAGAAATTTATTACACAAAGACAATTTTTACACAACATTTGAGGTCTTAAGAAAGTTTTAAAGCGACTGATCAAAATTTGTGGCCTTCAGCTGTTTTTTACATCTGTCGCAATCACAAATCACTCTCTGTAGCAATAACAAGACTTATGAAAAACTTTCCTCAGTCGCTGCGTCTTTGTTGCGATGCTTGTATTAGAGCTACTACAGACCGTAACTTTTAAAAACTGCTCTAAATATTTCTTAAAAACTAAAACTTTGGGTAAAATCATCTTTGTGTAACAAATTCGTGCCCTATTTTGCATCCATCAATTTTCGGCTTTGTGTGCATGTAGCGCGTCCTTATGATTCTTTGCATCTTATCCTCCCCTCTCACACCCCTTAGATTTTTGCCCAAGAGCTTGGATGCACTCTGTAGACATACATGTATGTAAGGGTATATACTCGTATATACATATATATACTGGTGTATGCGCGTAATAGTACGTATATGCGTCTATACAGGTATATAATCGTGTTTATACGTATACATACGCATGTACTTGTGCTTCCATATATATATATATGCGTGAGTAGACACGTACCAAAGACGCAGTGGATGTATCAACGAATTAATTCGTGTTTATGTAAGCATGTATACTTATATTTGCGTATATACGTCTACTATATACGTATATACTCAAGTATGCACGTATATACCCGAGATGCAAGTGCATACGCGCGTATGGCGTTCGTTTATGCGTATATACTCGTATATACACGTGACACGTATATACTCGTGTAGACACGTATACATTCCTGTAGGTCATCACGTATTCATGCTTATATACTCATGTATATACGTATATACTTGAGTAGGCACGCGCATACATATACCTGATACATGTATCCCCTCATATATGAATGTGTTTACTCATGTTTACACGACACGTATATACTCGTGCATACACACATATACTTGTGCATATACTTGTAACTATAAAAAACTCCGAAATATACAAATATTAAGGTTATTTATAATGGTTTTGCATTCATTTTTAACTATGACCACTTTACCCCATGCTATGACCACTTTCCCCCCCACCCCATGGGGTAAAGTGGTCATAAATACATAGGGAAATAAAAGTGTTATAAAACTACTTAAATCAATATTTTTTTTCCTGAAATTCAATGTACCGTGTTCTTTAATAATGCAATGTAAAGTAACAACAAAAAAAGTTCAATCACTGGCTTAGTCAAAGCTGACCCAAGGATACCAAGTCACGTGACTCAATAACGACGAATGGTTCGCATTTTGCGTGAAACAAGTGAAAGAAACCTTATTTCTTTCAATGCTTTGCTTTAAAATATATCACGTGACTAAGGGTCTGAGTTTCATGAATGAAAATCTTCACTCCCTCCATTTTATCTCATCTCAATGCAAGAACTGATTCTCAAACTAGGTTCCTCGGAGCCAGACTGACGTAAGTCCTAAAATTGCGATTTTCCGTTATTTCGCAAAGTATGTAGAAGCCTATTCCGTGTCGAGCCATGCGAACGAAATTCTTTATGAAAAATTCTTTTCAGTTTTTTACCAGGTTTAAAAGAACGCACTTCCCATCCTTTACATGCGCCAGAAAAAAAGTTTTCCCTCTCTCCTGCAAAATTATCATGATGTGACTTACGTCCTTCTGGCTCTGAGGTACAGAAATTTCCATTTAAATGACGACATGCTCTTATTTACCACTTAGCGACGAATGTACCGTTTTTCATCTGTGTATGTATTTTGCTGTTTACCACGAAAATTGCTATGGAGTAACACCCATTAGCCCTCCCCCCCCCCACACGCAGGAAAACTATGAAATGACGGGTCTAGAGGGAAGGCACTTCTAAATTTAAGCTTCTTCACGATATATGGATGCTTCACTTGCCAAATCGATTAACGCCATAAAACAAAAAGTTGAGAAAAGTGATGAAGATTATTCTGTTTTCAACAGGAGTGAATGGGTCCTCGTGTTACATTTTCCGCCATCGCAGGATCAGAAATGTACTGAACCAAAAGTTCAATATAAGTTCTGAGCAGTATTAAAGCAGAAATGAGGATTTTTTTCAAAAAGTGGAGTTAATCGATGTGGCAACTGAGGTATCCATATGGGGAGGGCTGTGTGTAGTTTACTGAGGAGTTTGTGGACAACGGAGGTGTTTCCGGTGCTGTATTTACCTTGCGCTACCTTCCTATACTCAATTCAGCGAGAGCTGATAGAGGAAGTAAACAAAGAGGATTACTACTTTCATGACTTACTCGCCCGATTGGCAATGCTGTTCGCATTGAAAGCGCGGACATTTTGCTGATCTGATTGGCGCTGTTTTCAATCATCCCAGCACCAAGCAGACAGCGGTAACGCCAATTGTCACGTTGCTTTGTTTACGTCCACTATCAGCTCTCGCTAAATGGACTATAGTGGTGCTATTGCGACCGGCACCCAGCTAAACACCAAGGACTTTCCCTTTTCAAGAAGCTGCCAAAGAAGAAATATACACTTCCAAAGTCAGGCGCAAAGCTTCTCGAGCCGACCTCATCGATAAGTTTAGAAAATGAAGCAAACGTTAATTGAGGCAGTGAGAAGCAAAGGGATATATATATATAAGTGAACATTTTCAAGTTTTGAGTAATACGCGTTTAAAGTTCTGGTCCTAGTTCCGCTCCTTGAAAAGTTTTCCTAAATCATGCTGTATAGAAGTATAGAAGTACCTACCAGAACTACTAGTACTATCTCTTGCCCCAAAACAGAGGAGAAGTTCACCTGCCTTTTTTACTAGTTATCTCCAAATTTTTAATTTTGGCACTTAAATCTCTTTGCTTCTCAATGCCTCACTTAATCAGTTTTTGGAAAATTCATTTTTTTAAAAAATATTTTCCATTAGTAGGGGATGCAGCATAGGCGGATTTAGGACTGAGTTCCTGGGGGGGGGGGGGCAAGATTTTTTTTTGGAGCAACATTAGTTGTAATCGAGGCTGGATTTACATATTTAACATGGTCCAAAGCTATTTCAGTTTTTGAGAGACAACTTTTCCGTCGGTGGCGAAAAAGGCCTTTTTTTAAAGCCGCCCTCCCCCCATGATTTCGTAAAAGCATGCCTTTAGGTACTTTTTTGTGTTTTCATTGCTTTCTGTCGTTTTAAATTGAACTTAAGAGGGGAAATGTTATCCCTAAGTGGGGTATAGAATATCTCCAATTTTAAGAAGTCCGGGGCTTTCCCCCCCCCCCCCCCTGAAAGGAATTTTTGTAAAATAGATGTAAAATTATGCATTTTGAAGCCTCATAAGGGGTTATTGGAACTACAAAAATCTCGGAAAAAATAGGCGAAATATTAATTTGCAAATTACAATAATACACAGTAAAAATTGTTTCGGATCAACAAATCAATGACAGCAATCCTCAGAGAGAAAAAGCGATGGAGAAGAAAAGATTATGCATTGTTAATTGCTTAACTTCGGCTGTCGGTTCCATTCAATTGTTTTTGATCACGCCTCCAACCCACCCACAAATACAGCATTGAATTAAATACAAAATGATCAATAGTAAAAGATGTTTTAAAAGAAATTGTGTACATATTCGAAAATAGGTAACAAGAGTAACATGCTGCCCATTTGGACAATTCATAATTTATACATTTGATAAGAATATAAAATTGAAGTGCACTTTGCTTAGGAATTTTAAAGACTGATCTAATTCTTTTCAAGGACCCGAGAACAATTAAGATTATTTAAAGCACTTCATTTGCCCTTTCCAGTCTCTGAAATTTAGTACTAGGTTGTACAGTTTTAATGTATTGTTCTAACTTTGTAAGAGCAACTATTTTAAGTTTAAAAGAAAAAATATTTCCCAATGCACCAACTTTTTTCAATTACAAGTAGTGCAGAAAACGAAAAGGAGTAGAAGTAGTGTAATTTTTTTTCAGGCTAAACAGATTAACAATATACAGAAGAAGTAAGATAAAAACAAGCACTACAAAAAAATTCCCAAAATACAGCATTCAAGATTAAATAAACAGCAAACAAGGTATAAAACATGTGAGTAACAAAAACTTATCTCAAGTAATATGTTACAGAAACGCGAGAACCATGACTTTTACATTTTTGCAACAGGATATCGCAAGGAGTTGAATTTGACACATTTCGGCATGTTTCGCCCTACCCCCCTCACATTTGTTATAAATTTAAAAACTTATAATTTGTATCCACACTTGTCCTGATTTTTACTGTTTTCAAGAACTTTAAAATGAAATTATTTTTTTAAGAACTTTTTTTTTTTTGAAACAAATCATAAAATTTTGGGAGTTGAGAGCCTTCAACAAAGTGGGTGTCCTAAGCTATAGCTTGTTTAGTTTATTGGTAAATCCGTTATTTTTTTAAATCTGTGTTTTAGCTTCTAATTCGTTGAAATAATCGTCGATTGTTTCAAGTATTGCAGCTGAACGCATAGCTAGATCAGAAGTTTTCACTTCAAAATAGTCGCTTTTAACACATTTCAACAACACAGTGCGAGCCTTACTACTTGTAATACCCCCCCCCCCCCCCCCCAGTGTATGTTGCCCTCACCCCACCCCAAGGAGATTCGCTATTCTCTTCATTTTCACATCTAAATTATTCAAAAAAGAAAAAAAAAAAGTTTTTTTTTCTTTTAAGATTTTGGAAAGTGTTTTGTTACTATGTATAAAGTCCATCCAAGACTGGGGGAGGGGCACTGCCCCTCCTCGCCCCCCCCTTAAATCCGCCCATGGATGCAGCTACTCTCCCTTAAAACAGAGCTGTGATTGAGTGATACTGTGAAAAAACGAAGAAATGCTTAACAAAGATGATATTTAGAAAATATTACTATTAATATAACAATGGGGTGGTTTCCTTCAGTCAAAAGTACTACTTTTAGTCATTGAAATGGACCAAATGAGCAAAAAAAAAAAAAAAAAAAAACTTGGACCCAGAAAATACTTTCATTTTCCCAACAGTTATTTTTTAATTAATTTTTTTAAATGTCCGATTCTTCAAACAAGGCGTGGTCCTTTATGACGTCACAAATGATGCACTATGGCGCATCGATTTATCACGTTTCCACGTTGTGATAATCAAGAAGTGAATTAAAGACTGCGCTCTCGCTTGTTATCAACCATATCGATGCCAATACACGTGAGTAAAGATACGAATTAAATATTTTGCTCTGTGAATGGCAACGCAGAATGACATTTCATCATTTGTGATGTCATCGGCAAGAAATGTAAACTATAAAAGCGCACCAATTTAAGTAATTTTTTAAAAATATTAAACTTAAATTATTTAAAAAATAGTTAGATCTTATGTTTTTAAGCATGTTCTTTCAGAAAAAAAACTTTTAAAATTTTAGAAATGACCCCATTGTAATCTATTAGTATCTTCAGAAAACAATCACTAATTTCTTATACATGAATGTTTTTGGGAAATATTGAAAAATTAAGATGATAATTCGGAACTCCAGCGCTCGAATACGCTACCTTGCGGTGATTTACAAAACTGCCGATGGAACTAAAACATTGCCACGTTGCGTTCCACGTGTGTCTGTTGACGTAAACACAGGCAGTTTGTTCTGAGTATTTATTAACGCAATCGATGTCTTAGTTTGCTTTCAGCTACAGAAATTAATTCGTCCCTTAGTAGTATTCTCGAGCTTCTCAAAATAATGTTAGTTTTCCTTATTTCTTTCAAAAAAGTATTAAATGGTGGAAGCGTAAACAAGAAAACTCTGGATTAACAAAATTGGATAACGTTATACCAGGTAAAAATTTTTATTGTTTTGTATGAATTTGTAAGAATATGAGTTTTTTTTAATCTTAAATTAATTTAACTAATCATATTTTACAGCAGCATTTAGTTGGAATGGACAGTATGCAAAATATTTTCTTGAATTTATTATCGTAGAACAAAATGAAAAATGTTTAACCGAGAAAGAATTTACTTTATTCCTTTTATTCTCAGCTGAAAGGTTTCGCCAAATTTGTTTAGGATTATAGTTTTAGTATTGTGCGAGCAAAGTAGCCTTGGCGAGATTTCGCGTTTTTAGTTAAACCATTTTTAATTTTTATCATGAGTGGAATAAAATGATAGTAAGATTACAGAATTCGATAAGTAAAAAGAAATAATGGTCAATCAACTGAAAAGAAAACTACCACCATATATAAACTGTGAGTACACATTTTATTTATTTTGTTCTGAGTGAATTTGAATAAATATCAGTTTTTCAATTCGATGAAAAAAAAAACGAACTTAACAACATTGACTGGACACTTTTCCTTAACCTAATTCCACATAAATGATTTAAATAACCTTTGTTACAACAGTATCCTACTGAAATAGACAGTATGCAAATAAATTTTCTTGAAAATATTTATCGCAGAACAGATTGAAAAATCCAGAAAGAAGGTTAAGAATTTGAACAATAAAAAATAAAAGTTCGCCAAAAATCTGTTTATAGGGTTATGGTTTTAAAATTGTGTGAAAGAATAATGTATCTTGACAAGATTTTGCATATCAGGTAAATCATTTCCATGACGAATGAATTAAATGCATGATTTCTTTGGATATCCAATCATATAGTCATAGAAATAAATTATCTAGTGTTAAACGTTACTCTTGACAGTATGCCACGTATGTGCACTATGTGACAAAAATGTCAACAAATGCCGGAAATGTCACGAAACTGAACTTAATATGTACTAATGTATAGAAAAAAACGGTACAAAATGAAAATGCCGTTCGAAGCGAACCAAAAATTTATGAATTCCGAATTCAACATCGTGAAAATGGCTGCTTCAGAACAACTTACTGTGTGTTCTGCATTAATTGTTTACTTTCGTAATACTTATTGGTTTCTAATCTCTTTCTACATGGGTCAGAATAACCAAAAGACTTTGAAAAATCTTTTCAAATGAATAAAGCGAAAAAAATCATACATAACAACAAAAATCACAACACACTCTTTAGCATTTTCTTCGTTACCACATGCGTTTGTTTTAGTTTTTAAGTCGGCCATTAGACAGTGAATGCAGTGCCCCCTACAGTTCGTTGGAGTTGCGAATCGACAATCGCGGAAAAGGTTGTAATCCACAATGGAAGATGAACAGTTTTATTGTAAATTGAAATGTACAAGGATAAACAAATATACGGGCTTCATTTTCTATGCAAAATATTTAATATTTTCTTCTACACACTACTACCTAACAAAATGATGAATCATTTCTAAAACAGAAAATTACCGTATTCAACCACAATTATTTCAAGTAAAGAGGTCAGAAATTTTCGTTCGTCTTATCCGAGACTTTCAATTTACTGTACACATTATACGTGAAATTTTTAATGTAACGAATAAAAATGTTCGTTTTAGCCATGATTTCGTATTAAACGTTATTGTATTGTGAGTGATCAACTGTATATGTATGTATGTAAACTCTCGGTTTTTAATTTTGTAGATAAAATACTTAAATGTTTCGACAGTGCTAATGTGTTGATGCATCGTAAGTTAGATTAAGTAGTTGGGGAGGGGGGAGGGACTATGAAGAAAAAATTTATAAATAAGTTCCAAAAATATTGTTGTTTATAAAGATTCAAATATTTTGTGCTTCACGGGGGGGGGGGGGGTTACATACTACGGTTCTGAAAGGGCAAGGAAATGGCTGCCACATTTGTAAGCAACTTGGATACTGTTGCATAATACAGCACCAAACGTCTGCACAAAGAAACTCCCAAGAGGTTACCATCCCGGAAAACTCTACGAAAATAACTTTCATTTTTATCACGATTCAATTTAAAATTTCCTCGGTAGACAACAATCCAGTCACGCTCAGAACACTGAATTTTATCCGACCTCTTTTGAAAAATGTCATGATAGTTATGAATAGGCAAAATGGGAAGCGAAAATTTTAGATAAGATCCGAGATGCATAAATCATACCGTTTCGTTTTTCTACGAATCACAAAAAAAGAAAAAGAAAGAACGACAACGAAAGGAAAATATACAAATGAACAAAATAAAAGAAAAGAAGAAAGAGAAAAAGAAAGCAGAAAAGAAAAATAAATATATTTTCTTTCATTTCAGAAAAATAAAGAGCTGCAGATGAAAAGTAACGCCAAATCTACAAATTTAATAAAATTTTTACTAACTGGATGGATTTATTTTGAATTAAAACTCATCGCATACATACTCAAAAGGAAATGAACATCTAGCATCCAGCATTCATTTGAATTTTGACATCTTGAACTCAAATTATGATTTTCGCAAGCACGAATTGCGATACAAACGAAATAGAATGGAAACGGCCAAGGAATTTGCACCCGTCATATTATGACTGGTGATTTTATGGATTGGGTAAAACGAGGCATATCCATAAAAAAATAAATGGTCATCAGGATGCGGCAATAATTTATGGCCGACATCCACCAGTACACTCTTATCATAAAGATTATTTACAGCGTACAACTGTTGTGTATTTTTATTTCTTATCAATCTTAAATGATGGGAATTAATAACCTAGAAATTTTATATAGATGAAGAATTGCTGAAATAGAATCTATTGATTAAAATTAAGTGTCGAATGAGGAACCATTGTCAATTTAGTAAGCGTTTTCAATTGTAAACCTTGAAATTAACTATAATCTCGACAAGAAATAAAAATACACTAGCTGCGTCGCCCGGCTTTGCACGGTCTGTCTCGAAAATAAAAGTTATGTCAAGTGACGCGTGTTCAACAATCACGTTTGAACAAGAAAAAAAAATCCGTGAAATTTTGCTGCAGATTCCGGAAAAATAACCAAAAAGGAAACATTTTAAATCTTCCGATTACAGGAAAAGCCTCAAAACAAAACCCATAATTTTATTTCTTCATATTCGAGGAAAAAAATGGCAACAGATCTTACCTTCTCAATGATTTTCTTCACGCTACAAATTTCAATAAAAGCATTGTTACGGAAAGTTGAGATGAAGCACTGAATAAAATTTTAAACGAAGAAAAGCATTCGAAAAACGGTGATTTTATGTCGAAATCTAAGTATCATAATTAATTTTTTAATTGATGTCTCCACTAATTATTATCTGAGGATTATGTTAAATAGCCAAACATAAAGACGGGAAAATTACGAATGTATTGATAACTGGCTCGATGGTCAGTTCATTGGCGTTCGGGAGAAGTAACTTGGACATATGTTACAAAGACACATACGCCAGTTTTTAATTATGTAAGATTATAATAGTGTCTTAGAGCAAGCAGAAAAAAGATTTAAAATACTTACATCCCAAGCTTGTGATCCGATGTAGAAATTTTTACTGGTAGTACAAATTCATCTAGTAGTGTAAATACTTTATCCTTTAAGCCTAGTAAATGTAAAAAAGTTATAAAAAATTGGTATAGATTCCCCCTACCATCCTTACGCTCAGCAAAGAGCATAAAATTATTTTCAATTTTATTAACACTAAAACTCTTCATAAAGATATGAATAAAAACAAGAATGTATTGCTAATTTTCACTTTGCATCAATTTTACATGTGAAATTTGTTAAACTTTTATGCATCGTCGCCTCAGAACAGAAGTAATCTTACTGTTATATTTATATATGAGATCACAGATCTTACTCTTGCTCTGAGGCGACAATATGTTACCGGTGAAGTTTGAAAGCTCTATGTGTTGTATATACTGCGTAAAATTGAATGTATCAAACGATTCATATTTCACACACTTCTTACGCAATCTATAGAAGCAATATTAGGGTAGACCGGGGGATTGCCGCCACTTGGGGAAATGCCGCCACCCCTGATATTTGAGTCAATGAAACCAGATAGTCGGCCTGACAGCTCCTGACTTGTAGCGGACGATGCTACAACCAATGTCCCAAGTCGATTGCAGTAATTGCGCGCGTTGTTTTTTTCTTGTAGTGTTGAACGTTGTTTTGAAGAAATTTGATCTTATTTTTCCACTTTGAATTACTTGAGGTATGTACCTTTAGATGTTACAGTGGCAGCATTTGCTATGAGCAACCTTTAATTAGATATTTTAGCGTATATTTTAATCAACAATATTTATCACTTCCTTTTGTTTGTTGATGTCTTTAAATCTACATTTCTTCCATCTTGTCGGATCGGGGTCAGGATGCCCCCTCTCCGGGGGTGATGCCGCCATAGTGGCAGCATTACCCCCGGAAGCATATTTACACTTTCGGTTAAAAGAAATTATTTAAAGGAACGAAAACGCGCTGTTGTAAACTGTGCTTAGTAAAAAGAGTTAATTAACAAAAGTTAGTCATAACAGAAGAAACTGGTGAAGAAAATAATATTGTAAATGCGAGCAATACGTCTGAAGGTGAGTTACTGGATGTAGCAGCTTTCTCAACAAAGACCGTTCATGAAGTGCCTTGATAAACGTTTCTTCAATCGCTAGAAAAATTTTTGCCAATTCCCAAATTGGCAGCAGAAAGGGTAGAAGAAAGTTCTAAAACAAAAGGTCACTCGTCAATTCTAACGGGAACCCCGATGAAAACAGTTTTGGAAGAAACAGTCTGAAAGAAAGGAAAAAGACATTGAAAAAGAAACAAGCCGAAAGAAAATCTGCAGCAAAGGTCTTGGGAATGTATATCAAAACTGAATCCAAGGCAAAGAAAGAGAAAGCAGTGACAACACGGCATAAGAAAATGAATAAATATGTAAAGAAAAGGGGCAAGCGACTTTTTAGTTTGGAAAACTTTCAGATGAGGAAGACATCGACGTTAAAAAGTTTTGTGATGACGACGAAAATGATGACCTTTTTGAACCAAGCGATCCAAACGTTCAACATTGTGCTATCTTCTATACATATAATAAAACAAGATGTTTGTGTGTGTGTGTGTGTGTGTGTGTGTGTGTGTGTGTGTGTGTGTGTGTGTGTGTGTGTGTGTGTGTGTGTGTGTTTGTGGCGCGCATCCTGGAAAAACGGTAAGGCCTAGAAAAATGAAATTTGGTACACAGGTGCAGTTTTTGCCTACGATGTGCAACTCGGGCTTCGACTTTTGATATTTTAATTATAAAAAAAGTTATTCAATGTTTTATGTATTTTTTTGCACTTTTTAGTACTTTTTACCTCACAGACTCCGAACCAATCGCACCATACAAATTTTTTTGTACTATAGGGTAGGAAATTTAATTTTAAATATGATGAATGAAAACATTTTGAAGATAGAGCAATTTTTGTATTTTTTATTAATTTTTGAAAAAACCTTTATTTTGCACTTCTTTCGGGGTTTCGTTTTTTTCGAAACCCATCCTGCGAAAAATATTGAGCTCTCAATTCTAAAATTTTAGTTGGTAATAGTAAAAACATTCCGACCCCTTCAGAAGAAAAAAAGTTTTTAAAAATAGGCAATAATTTTTTTTTTTTTTTTTTACAAATTTTTTAATGCAGAACGCAACGCGAGCTCTTCGCTTGCCGGCTGAGTTCCGAACTTACCTCACCACGTGATCCAACTAAAATCATGTTCGCCTTCTCTTCACCCTTTCTTGTTTTTTTTTTTTTATATATATATATATCTTTTTTGCAAGCGCTACTTTATGCACACTACGAGGAACATGGAGCCTTTTTTTGCGGGCAATTTTAATTAAATAAATAAAGCCCGCGGTTTTTTGCATGATCTTTGTTTCTGTTACGGATTGGCAGTTAGGTTAGGTAGATACAGAGCTGGAGATTGAGTGGACAAAAAAATGTTTTTTTTTTCGAATTAATACTTATGTAAATAAAAAAAGATTGTGAATTATTGTCAGAGATAGATATGCATAGATCGCATAGATAGACAGATAGACAAATATGGAGGTCAATATAGTAGATGGATGGCAAGAAAGAGACATGCCCTTCATTTAAGGAACTTCAACGGGGTGTCAAAGCCCCCCCCCCCCCGTACACACACACACACACACCATAACTTTGAAAAAAAAACAATGCTTTCACATAAAAGTGGAAGTGCTTTTTGTTTATTTTCCGACAAAATTTGCATGAAGAGTACTTCGCTAGTGACTCCCCTCCCCCTCCTATAAAAATATTCCAAACGACGGAACTGAAGACAGATCTAGAATATATTTTATTCAAATTATTAAAGATATAGATAGATATAGATTGACTGATAGCGATACGAAATTTTTTTAAGCAGCCGCGGAAGGCGGCAACATTGGCGTAAAAAGGCGAATAATAATACTGATTTATAGAGAAAAACATTGATTAATATCATCGCTAAATTGTCTAAGCAGCCGTCGTAGGCGGCACCCCTGGCGTAAAAAAGCGAATGGCGTAAAAAGGCGGACCAGCTGGTCGCCGCAGGCGACTAGTATGCAATAAATATGGAACGTACGAACTGTGATACAGATGCACTTGCTGTGGCAAGTGGGTGCATTCAGAGTCTAGCGATGCTGAAGTTGATGTAAAACTAAGATAGAACTAAATTTGTGATTTTTGTAAATTTAAAGAAAATCAGATGAACTCAAAATACTGTTTTTTCAATCGTATAAACTAAATGCAGGGTTGGCAAAGTTTTGGACACTACCGTAAAAACCCTGGTTTTTACCGTCTTGTCCAAAACTGTCTGAAAGTGTCCAAAACTACATTTTTAGAAAAATTGTATTTTGTGAAAAAACATAAAAAACAGAATAAAATGTACTAAAGTAATGCTATAGATTGGACATGTATTCAATAAGAACATTCAACTTATTTGTGCAGCTGATTTTAATCTAGTTACATAGAAGTTAAATTCTTGATTACAATTTCAATTTGTGTGTATGCGTCTACTTTATTTTTTTTTATAATAGTAACCAAATTTCCCTATGTTTATGCATGTGTGCAAATGAAAACAGGATTGGCAAAGTTTTTACCATCCTGTTCAAAACCCTTGTGTCCAAAACTATTTCTTGAGAAACTATATTTTGTGAGAAAATATCAAAAACAGAACAAAATGTGTCAAAACTATTTTCTGGACTATTTAATACATTTATTCAATGTGGATATTCAAGTATAAATATATAAATAGTATATAACTCATTTATGTAGCTGAATTTAATCTATTTACGTAGAAATTAAATTCTACATTAAAAATTTCAATTTGTATGAAAAATTTTTTTTTCTTTTTATTCCCCATTTTTTTTTTTTTTTTTTTTTTTGACTTTTATGCATGTGTGCAAAAGAAAGTGTTCAAAATATAGTTCAGTAAATTGACTTAACTGCAATAAATTACAAATTTTTGTAGTTACAGGATGTATTATATTAAAAATATGAACTAAAAAAAGAATAGCGCAAGAGTTTTATAATTAAGTGCTTAATCATCAATTTCTTGTTCTTTAATCTATGATTACAAAAGTAATTTTCATTAAAACAATATGTAAAAATTATTTGCAAAAACCATTAAAAAAAGTAAGCTTTTTTTTTCACGTCAATATTTATTGCACATTTAATAACATTCCTTTGAGTTATAAATGGAACTGAAATTAGTTGTCTTGGTAGTGTTGTGTATTTCTTTCCATAACTCTACCAACTGTTACATAAGGAAGTTTTTATGTACTAGTTACTGGCTTTTGTTTATAAGTAAAATATTTTTTAAATGAACATTTGGAGAAAAATATTATCAAATAATCATTATATATATATATATATATATATATATATATATATATATATATATATATATATATATATATATATATATATATATATATATATATATATATATATATATATATATATATATATATATATATATATATATATATATTAGGGTGGTCCTTATTTATATGGGAAAAAAATTTTTTCGGAATTCAACAAGTGACGCCCCCTAGTTTTGTGACACTATAATAAAAAGTAATCGGTCAATAATAACACGTGCCCCTAGGACGTTGAACTTTAGCACTTTTGATAATTTTCACACAAATCTTCGAGTTTTTACTTCAGACCCCGTTCATCGTTTCTCCTATGTTTGCAAAATATTTTTACAGCGAGGTAGCACTAAAATTAATCTTTTTAATTACTTCATATCGTCTAAAGATTTTACATTGAATAAGAATGAAATGGTGCTTTAGAAACTTTACCTTAATCGTACGCTTTTCTCAATGTATCTCAATCGTGTGCATTTTTTCCCGATAGTCTTGGACTGTCTGTAAAATACTAAATTGCTTTTGTGACTCATATTTGGTAAATTGATTGTGAAATTCTTCGATTAATTGTGCTCCTCTTTCAGTTGTATCATTCACAACTTTCAGCATTTTAACGATATCTCTTCCCTTTAAATAGCTTCCTTCATTTTGCCATGAATCAGGATCAAATAGGAAAACATCTTTTGGTGTTTGTAACTTTGTTTTTTTGTAAGTTTTATTGACTTGTAATTGATTCTATAAAGAGGAAGATCTTTACTAAGAAAGTATTCCAAATCATCTACTGTTATCTGAAATTTTTTATACAGTCATCAGACAAGTCTTCCTATTCAGCAAGCATTTTTTTGAAGTAGTCTTTTCCTATCTTCAAAGTTAATTCCTTCATCCAATACGGACAAAGCTACTATTTCATCCCCTAAGTACCATAAGTGATTTATGTATTTTTCAATCACTGCTTCTGCTGCATGTTTGTCATCATTTTGTACGCTGCAGGTTTTTTAGACACTAGACTTTATATTAATTTAAAAGGCCTAGAATGGGTTGCTGCGAAAAACTATATCTTCATACAACATTTAACTGTAAAACAGCATTTACGGGCATTCTCTTCATGTAAAATCAATTTAAATAGTTTCCTAAATATATAAATATTCAAACAATAAATTTCTTTTGCCACCCATCTGGCTCACAGATAAGCTCCAGGTTGCCGAAAACATATCCATGTAGGAGGGAGGACTTCACCAAGAAATATTATTACACGTTATGAGAATTCTCTGTAATATTTCTTAATTCCGCTTTCTATGAACAATACTATGTCATCAAATTCTTCTTTTAGAATTTAAGTGGTATGTGTACTTTTTGAATTTTGAAGCGCTTAAATAATGGAATATTGAGTCTAGAACTAAGAAAGGCAACAACTTCTTTAAAGACACTCTGCAGTACGATTTCAAGTGCATGATGGTAGCAATACAAATGCAATATATCACCGTTCAGCTTTTTCTCTAAAACATTACATGCACAATTTATACGGCCGGTATTGTAAGCCGCTGTATAAAACACTACAGCTTGAACAGTTAGCAATAAAGAGCAATCATCTAAGATATCATATACAACTGAAGAAATATCTCAGAAATTCTGAGTAGCTGTTCAACATTTTGACCTGAAGCTATCATGGTAAGCCTATCGGCGTTTTTTTCCAGTTACATCTGAATGTAGCTTTGTATCCCAGGGAATAACTAAAAAATGTAAATTTAAATTCATGAAATCTGATTTTACCTCTCGAAGATTGTCTCTTGCTCTCTTAAGGGATGTACGATTGATCCTAAGGTTATTTGGATTTAAATTTACTGCATCTACATAGGCTGTTAATAAATGAGCAGCATCTTTGTCCCTAATATGGCATTTGTCTAACATTGATGAACATCAAGCAGATATCAATAGTTGTCAAGCTTTTTTGCATTGTGGTAGACCAGATATAGAAAAACGGTTCAACAGTTTAGGATAGATACCCATTTCGGTTTCTAAATCTTGTGAATTGCCAGAGGAATTTGGTGATAATAAAGGATTATGTACTGAAATAGAAGACAGTTTAAAGTATAGATTTTTACATTATTCCGATCTGGAATTTTTGAAGTTTATATTTTAGATATGGAATATATATATGGTAGGGTAATCGAGGATTTTTCAACATTTAAATTATAAGAATGCATAAACATTTAAGTATATAACTAAAGAACAGCGAATTAAAATATAATTGTCATTACTTATATTTATAGCATGTAAACCTAGTGACCCTATTTGGGCGCTGCTATTTGCCACACCTATTACATACACAGAAAATTTTCTAAATCAACACCCCCAAAGCTTGGAGGAGGCAATTTGTTGTTATCAAAAATCATTCATTAATGGCCTAGGTCAATCATTAATGGCCTTTAGAATCAATTGTGTCTATCTTGGTGAAAAAAAAGGTTCCCCTGCCGCTTGGTTTGTAACGAGCACGAATAGCTGTATGCATATCCCAAGGCCATTGGTGTACATGTACCCTATGTAACATGTAAAATTTTACAGAATGAAAGTGAGAGAATGGTTGGTCTGGAAGCAGCAACATCTATTGAGGTTCAAAATTACTTTAAATGTGAAACCTAGGAATATTTTTACATAAAAATGAGAAAATCCGCAATTTTTTCTTCGAAACTGAAAAAAGGGGGCCCTAGGGGCACGTGTTAATATTCATGGATTGACTTAAAATTTTGCATGAATCATTTATTTGTATAATGGAACAAATTGAGGGGGCGTCGTGTAAAATATCTACTACTTCAAAAATAAGGACCACCCTAATATATATATATATATATATATATATATATATAATTAACCCTCATTAATATCTATATTTATGTATTACGAATATTTCATTAAAACAAATTGATTAGATTACACCCCTTTAGCTTTAGCATAGTTTTGGACAGTCTAAGACAGTTTCGGACACTTTTGGACAGTTTTAGACAGTTTTGGACGGTAAAAACCACCCATCCTGTCCTAAACCAGTTTTGGACCGCCCAAAACCCAACCCTGACTAAATGTCATTTATTTTGCTTATTGTAATGCTAATAATGCTAGTTCCATTTAGGATTTTCAATAAATGTTCCTTCTTAGTCTTTTAGCCGTATTTGCTAGTGGCGGGATTACCCCAACTCCCTGGGTAATACCGCTACAGTGTAGAGATTGACAAATTGATGTTTTATGACTATTTCTTTTATAGGTTTCTTAATAACAAATTTTGCATACAATCTTAAGAATGCATACAATAATCCAAAATATTGTTCTAGCTCATAAATACGATTTTTGATGGTGATAAATATTGAAGTTCCTTAAGGTGGTGGCATTCCCCTGGTCTACCCTACGGAGCAATATTGCCTGGCTACAATCCGTGATTGCAGAACCCTTATTTGGCAAAACCGAATTATTATTATTCATTTAATTATTTTTTTGATCAGGGAAAAATTCATTGTCATCATTGATGTTTGTAAATGTTTAATTTATATAACTATTCGGCATTGGCATGGATCTTAGCCAGAGGGCAAGTTCTCTCCAAATTGGCGAAGTCAATACGAATCAAGTACTCGGTATGGCAATAATACATATCTTAAGGGTATATAGATTCACTAAAAATATTCTAGTAATAAAAAATCTAGTGAGTCAAGAAATAGTTCAGTAAACTCCTCTTTTTAATCAAACTTCTGCCATCAAAAGATTCTGTATCAACGGTTTACCCACCGTTTCGCCTACACCAGTGTTGGGCATTAATCAACTAAATCCTCTATCGACTAAAGTAATCTGACTTCCATTTAGTTCAGACTAATATTTTAAAAATTTAATTCAATTGCAGACGAAAATTAACGTTAGTTTAAACTAACTCGTTAGTTGACTAAAAAAACTAATTTAGTTCAGATTGATTTAGTTCAGATTAAATTAATCAGATTGAATTTAGTCAAACTACAGGTAATTTAATCAGATTGATTTAGTCAACTAAAGTAATAAGATTAAATTTCGTCAAATTAAAATTTATACTAAATCTAATCAGATTGAAAAATAAGTAAAACCTGTAAAGTTGACTACCCTTGTAAGTTGACCGCTTTTGTCAGGTACGGAATTAGTCCTATCTCATATAATGAAGGAAAACCTCTGTAACTTGACCACCTCTCTATATTGACCACCTGCCTATCTTGACCACTAATGTACGCTAAATTTGGTTTGGAGTATTGTAAAAAACCCTTTGTAAGTTGACCACTTGGTTTATTTTCTTAAACTTTCTTCAGCAAATTATTTTATTTTATTATCTACTTATATATTTATTTATTTATTATTATTACTATTATTATTATTATTATTTCCTTTTAAGCAGCTTTCCAAGAATGTTTTTAATGCTTTGATGACAGACTAGCATTTTACTAACTAAACCATCAGCATAAAGCTTATACTGCTCTTTATTCTCCAAACTTGTTTTTCATTTGCTATTTGAGATAGTTTTTTGTACTCTGTTCAATGAAAATAGGTGTCAGTAGAAAAGTTCAGTCTTTTCTTTCAGTTGCAATATGTTGTGGCAACACAGGAATTGTGCTACAAAGATCAAGCCCGAATCTATACATTTTGGGCCCCCCTGCTACAAAATATGTAGGGCCCCTCCCTAGTGGCCAGCAGTGTCTATTTGTAAAGTGAATAAGTCTTAGTGCTAGTTTTTTTCTATTTTTTCTTCAATTTCTAGGGCCGTTAGCCCCTTTTAGGACGCGGGCCCCTGGCACTGCGGATACGCAGATCTGGGCCTGCTAATGAGTAAAGTTGATATTTCTGGTGCAAGGAATTAAGAGATAGGACATTTTTATTTTGCCTTTATGAAATGGGAGAGTCGAGCTTGTTGCTCTTTGTGCTATAAGTTTTACTGAAAAAAGCTTCAAAAAGAAAGTTAGTTGAACTTGAGATTAATAAAAAGTATGAAACATTAAAATTAATTGAAAATGGAGAAAGTCAGAGAAAATTAGCTGGCGCATATGGAATTTCTAAAACTAGTGTCTAATATAGTTAAAAACAAGGGGGGGAAATATTTGAATAGTATTTTTAATTATTGTTTTACTATCAATGATAGTAAACAATGAAAGTGAGTTGAACAGAAAGAGTAAGGGTGAATTATTCAAAAAATGAATTCATGGTGCAAGAAATGACAAAAAAAAAAAAGAAAAAATCATTACCGCCCTTTATAAGTTGACCACCTGTCTAAGTTGACCGCCAAAGTACTGCACCACGAGTGGTCAACTTACACAGGTTTCACTGTATCTACACTGTTAAGACTACAGATTGCGTTTGGATTCTTTAAGGGGTTCCTTTCTCTTCTCCCCCCCCAATGAATATTAAGTAGCTCCTAATGTGTTACGGGGGGCATTGGGGGTTGGGGGGCTGCCCCCCTTACCGATTTAAGACCTTAAAAAATCAATAATATTTAAAAACACCCTCTTTGGAGTGACGCAGTTTGCGACATGACCCACACTACCCCCCCCCCCATTTGGTACACAATACTGCTTTTGGTCTTCCTTATCTTTATCTTCTTTATCTTTACTAATAATAAAGCTGAAAGTCTCTCTGTTGGGAGGATGTCTGTAGGATGTCTGGATCTCTGTGACGCGCATAGCGCCTAGACCGTTCGGCCGATTTTCATGAAATTTGGCACAAAGTTAGTTTGTAGCATGGGGGTGTGCACCTCGAAGCGATTTTTCGAAAATTCAATTTCATGAATTTTCTATTAAAATTTTAAGCCCTTTTTCACAATCTTTAATAACAATAAAGCTGAAATTCTCTCTGTCCGGAGGATGTCTTGATGTCTGGATCTTTGTGACGCGCATAGCGCCTACACCGTTCGGCCGATTTTCATGAAATTTGGCACAAAGTTAGTTTGTTGCATAGTGGTGTGCACCTCGAAGCGATTTTTCGAAAATTCGATTTTGTTCTTTTTCTATTCCAATTTTAAGCCCATTTTTCACAGAAATTTAATAAAATGGGAAAGAATTTGTTCAGAAAATTATCTTTCTTTATCTTTCTTTTCTTTACTTCTTTATCTTTCTCCTTTTCTTTTCTTTTTAAATAACGAACCTGAAAGTCTCTCTGTATGGATGTTTGGATCTCTTTGACGCGCATAGCGCCTAGACCGTTCAGCCGATTTCCATGAAATTTGACACACAATTAGTTTGAAGCATGGGGGTGTGCACCTCGAAGCGATTTTTCGAAAATTCGATTTTATTAATTTTTTATTAACATTTTAATCCCTTTTTCACATAATCTTTGCTAATAATAAAGCTGGAAGTCTCTCTGTCTGGAGGATGTCTGGATGTCTGAATCTCTGTGATGCGCATAGCGCTTAGACTGTTCGGCCAATTTTCATGAAATTTGGCAAAGTTAGTTTGTATCATGGGGGTGTGCACCTCGAAGCGATTTTTCGAAAATTCGATGTGGTTATTTTTCTATTCCGATTTTAGGAACAAAATTATCATAGGATGGACGAGATTACCATAACGTGGAACCATAACATGGGCATAAGCCAATTGGCGATAAAATTCACCATACATTATTTGTAAATATACAGGCGGACCAAAATACCTTTTAATTTTCCATTACGGGCAAAGCCGTGCGGGTACCACTAGTACTGGAATAAAGGCTTTGTTGTGTCTTGAACCTGGCAACAACTATTTATTAATATTTTACCAAGCTGTGTTAAGTTGTGGTTGCCATGGTTTCCGTTTGAGTTCCATTCTTATTCGCAAAATTATTAGATTATGTATCTGTAGTGTTCATGTTGTAGCATTGAAGAATAAATGTTTGTCGTGTGTGAATCGTATCCTTATAGTTATTGCTAAACACGACAATAAGTTGGCGACGAGGATGGGATCTTCCAGCATTAATTTTGAGTCATTTGATGTTGCAGTGGAAGATTGGCCAAGTTACGTAGAACGACTTGAGTCTTACTTCTTAGTGAATGAGATTGAAGAGACTAAGAAGGTACCAGCCATTTTGAGTTTAATGGGAGCTACTACTTACAAATTATTGAAGAATTTGGCTACGCCAAAAATTCCTTCTGATCTGGAGTATGATGACATTGTAACATTATTAACTGAACATTTGAATCCAAAACCGTTGGAGATGACGGAACGCTTCAGATTTTACAAGCGTAATCAATTAGAAGGTGAGAATATTACTACATATTGCGCTGAATTACAAAAATTGTCGATGAACTGTAATTTTGGCGACAATTTAAGTACAATGCTAAGAGATAAATTAGTCATGGGTTTAAGGAATGAAAACATCCAGAAGAAGTTGTTGGCGCAAGATAATTTGACTTACGCCAAGGCGAAAGAAATTGCTTTCGCTATGGAATCGGCACAACGTGATGTGCATGAAATTCAAAATAAAATGGTATCTATTAATAAACTGTATAGTTCGGAAGATAAAGTTGCTAAAACTGTTTCGAATAAATTAAAAAAACCAGAATTTCAAAGAAAAGCAGCAAAATCATCTCGCAAATGTTATAGGTGTGATAGTACGCTTCATTTAGCCCATGAATGTAAACACAAAGACACGGAATGCCGAATTTGCCAAAAGAAAGGACATTTGGCGAAAGTCTGTCGCTCAAAAAGAAATAAAACTGAAATTGTGAAACAAATTGAATCGTGTTCTGACAGTGCCCCTGTTCTTAATGTAAAATCTGCTACGCAAGCAAGAGATAAAATATATTTGGAAGTTTTTATTGAAGACCAAAAGTGCGACATTGAATTAGATACTGGAGCCGCAGTCACATGCATGAATGTAACTGACTTTAAGAAACTGTGTCCATTGGTAGTGATTAAACCGACGAATATGATACTCCGTAATTTTGACAACTCTGTGATCATACCCGCTGGAGAAGCACATGTCAAAGTTCGGTATAAGAATCAAAGTAGCAACAAGAAGATTTATTTAGTGAATGAAAAAGTGAGTGCAGTATTTGGAAGAGAATGGTTAAGAAGTTTCTCTCTTGACTGGAAAGAAATTAAGACTGTTTATGCTTACAAATCCGACTCCCGTAGCAATAAACTAGTAGAATTGTTACAAAAACATGAGAAAATATTTACTACAGGGATAGGGAAATTGGAAAACTTTAGCTGTCGTCTACAAATGAAACCTGGTGTCAAGCCAGTATTTTTCAAGCCTCGACCAGTACCATTTGCTTTAAAGGAACGAATCGAAGCAGAACTCGTTAGATTAGTATCAGAAGATATCATTGAACCAGTTAAATATAGTGATTGGGCAACACCAATAGTACCTGTTGCAAAGCAAAATGGTAAATTGCGAATTTGTGGAGACTATAAAGTTACAATAAATCCTGGACTTAATATTGAGCAATATCCCTTACCTAGAATCGAGGACATTTTTGCGAATTTGGCTGGCGGAGAGACTTTTACTAAAATAGATTTAACCGAGGCATATTTACAAATGATGGTTGATGAAAAGGATCGTCATTTACTTACTATAAATACACATAAAGGTTTATTCAGATACAAACGAATGAACTATGGAATCGCCTTAGCCCCTGCTGTTTGGCAAAACGTAGTATTGAACAAGTGTTATCCGGAATCCCAGGAGTACATGTATTTCTGGATGATATCACCGTAACGGGCCGTAACGATCAAGAACATCTAAGCAGATTAGAACAAGTATTAGAAAGACTTTCTGAACATGGACTTAAAGTTAACAAGAGTAAAAGTGAATTTTTCAAAGATTCCGTAAACTTTTGTGGTCACAAAATCGACAAATTTGGACTGCACAAAACTCAAGAAAAAACTGAAGCAATTTTGAAAGCGCCTGTTCCGGAGAACGTTTCCGAGTTGAAGAGTTTTCTAGGGTTAGTGAATTATTATGGAAAATTCATACCAAATTTATCCACTTGTGTAGCGCCACTAAATAAGCTACTTAAGAAAGGAACGACATTTTGCTGGACCACAGAATGTCAGAATACTTTTCTGAAGCTAAAAAAAAGAAATATCATCAGAAAGAGTATTATGCCATTACAATCCGAAGCTACCCATTGTACTGCAAACAGACGCATCACCAGTGGGAATTGGAGCTGTGTTGAGCCATATTACTGAAGACGGTTCGGAGAAGCCGATTATGTTTGCTTCGAGATCCCTGACAGCAACAGAGCGCAATTATTCTCAAATTGACAAGGAGGCCCTAAGTATTGTTTGGGCAGTAAAGAAATATTACCAGTACCTGTTTGGACGCCATTTTCACTTAGTCACTGATCACAAACCCCTAGTATCAATTTTTGCTCCAAATAAAAGTTTACCATATCTTTCTGCTACAAGAATGGTTCACTATGCACTGTTTTTACAAGCTTTCAGTTATACTATTAGGTACCGAAACACTAAGGATCACGGAAACGCAGATGCTCTGTCAAGATTGCCATTGTCAACCGGGAAGGTAGAGCATATTACAGATGCAGATGCAGCTAACATTTTACAAGTTGAAGTGCTTCCAATTACGGCAAGTGAAATTGCTAAAGCGACCAAAGTTGACAGCAAACTGTTTGAACTTTATGAAAGTTTACGAACTGGAACTGAGCTGCCTTTACCCTGGAAAGGTAAAGAATCCGAATTTTCTTTGCAACAAGGATGCATTATGTATGGTCATCGAGTTTGCATTCCCCAGAAGTACCATAAAGCTGTCTTGGAGGAGCTCCATGTAGGACACCCTGGAATTGTTAAAATGAAAGCCCTCGCAAGAAGTTACTGCTATTGGCAGGGTATAGATTCGAGCATAACTAGTTTTGTCCAAAATTGTGCTGCTTGCGTGTCAACTAGAAATGACCCATCAAGAATCAAGCGACATCCGTGGGAATGGCCGAATGGTCCATGGCAAAGGATTCATGTCGACTTTGCTGGTCCATTTATGGGGAAAATGTTTCTAGTGGTTGTTGATGCATTTTCTAAATGGGTGGAGGTAATGCCAATGAAGAATATTACATCGAACTTAACAATTGAATACTTAAGAGTTCTATTTGCCCATTATGGACTTCCATTGACGGTTGTGAGCGATAATGGTCGAAGTTTTACAAGTTACGAATTTCGTCAATTCCTGAAAATGAATGGCATTAAGCATAGACCTTCTGCTCCTTATCATCCTGCTACGAATGGGCAAGCAGAAAAGTTAGTTCAAGGTTTTAAAGCATCATTGAAATCTAGTCAAAGCGATCCTGGAGATATTAATGTGAAACTCCAAAGATATTTGATGCAGTATCGAATAACCCCACACTCATTAACAGGTGAAACTCCAAGTTTTCTGTTTTTGAAACGATGTATTCGTACCAGGCTCGATATTTTGAAACCGAATGTAAGAGAACATGTGATGCAAAAGCAAAGCTCTCACTGCTTGACTGAAGAAATTACACGTGAGTTTCTCGAAGGGGAAAAAGTAGCCGTGAGGAATTATGCAGGACTGCCTAAATGGAAGATAGGTACTGTGATCAACCGTGATGGATCTTTGAATTATAGCGTACAAGTCGGAAATGAAATATGGAAACGACATGTTGACCAGCTAAGGAAGTGTGGACAATCCTTGGAAACAACTGGATCAACACTTGAAAATTGTGTTCCTACAATTTCAGAAAGTACTGAGGAACCAGAGGCAATATCTGATTCAAGTGGGGTAGAAAAGCCTGATCTTTCTATTCCTGCATCAGAAGCCTCATCAACCCCGATACCTGTGCCTACACCTGAGCCGAGCCTAGAAGTTCCTTCCCCGACTACTGTGCCATTGTGACGCTCGACCAGAATTAGAAAAGCACCTAAGAGATTTGGGTTGTAACGTTATATTTAGTCGCAGAGGGACTGTTGTGTCTTGAACCTGGCAACAACTATTTATTAATATTTTACCAAGCTGTGTTAAGTTGTGGTTGCCATGGTTTCCGTTTGAGTTCCATTCTTATTCGCAAAATTATTAGATTATGTATCTGTAGTGTTCATGTTGTAGCATTGAAGAATAAATGTTTGTCGTGTGTGAATCGTATCCTTATAGTTATTGCTAAACACGACAGGCTTGATATTTTTTCATATCCAGATAGCCGATGCCTATTCCCTATTGCAGTTACTTATATGAGGGGATGCCCCCCTCTCAAAAAGAAATTCACTCCACTCAAATTATGGGGGGTGGTTAAAAACGCGAAAATTTTCCAAAAACACACCTTAAAATTTTGAAGTCTGCGCCACCCGCCCCACTAATCCCCCCCCCCTGTAGGCCACACCACTTCTGATCTTATTCGAATAAAATGCTTGAATTTTTTTATCCAGATGGCCGATGCTTGTTCTGTTTCAAAGTAACTTACTTAAGGGGATACCCCCCCCTTAGATTGAACCCCCCTCAAATTACGGGGGAAGGGGGGGCTCCCCCCAAAAAAACATAAGTACAAATTTTTTTCAAAAACAAGCGCTAAAAATTTTAAGTTTGAACCAACCTCTCCACTGACCACGCTCCCCCCCCCCACGTAGACAATACTGCTTCTGGTTTTATTGGAATAAAATGTTTGATTTTTTTTTAAATCCAGATGGCTGATGCATGGTCTGTTTCTGAGTAACTTACGTAAGGGGATACCCCTCCTTAAATAAGAAAGTCCCTCATATTCTGGGGGGCTCCCCCACCTTCAAAAAACCTATTAAAACACGAAAATTTTTCAAAAACAAACCTTACAAATTTGAAGTCGGCGCCACGGACCCCGTTAGTCTGGATCACCGGATAATCCGGCTCGATCGATTTGACCGATTTCCCTTTACATTTAAAGAGCGATCGTCAAAATTCCATAATAATTATTTATTTAACCCTATCACGGGCAAGACCGTGTTATGTCGTTGATTGAGTTCCCTTTTCTTCGCAATGCAACTTTTGAATCAATTTGTTTTACTCGATAGGGAAAAAATTGAATTGTCACAGGAGAAGATTACAGATTTTGTAATAACAAAGTAGACATGTTTACTGTTTATTTGTAATTCTATGTGTTTCCTTTTAAAGTGATTTTCAGTGAGTATGTTTTATTTTGTTTTGTTTTTTTCATTCTCCGGATTTTCGATATTCCGGATTGGGTCGGATTCCAATTAATTCAAATTATCGAGGTTCTACTGTAATGCCCCCCCCCCCAAAAAAAAAAAATTCAAAAAGATTATTACATTTTCTCATGGTTTCGATATTTTTTTGTATTTTTCAAGCAGACGTTCCGCGTTTCCCCGCGGTATGGGGGGGGGGGGGACGGGTCCTGACCTTCATGACCCCTCTTTGTATCTGCAATTGACATACACTTGGACATAAAAATATACATATGTACACCAATATACTCGGGATAACAAGTTACACTTATATACTCGTATATACACTTATTTACTTGTGTTTGCACGTACTTTGATGTACATACACGTGGCAAATACAAAATTAGTGTGTAAACGTATATACTCGGATTAACACGTTTACATACGTGTATACACGCACATACTCGTATATACACGTACTTACTCGTATATACACGCATTAACTCGTGTATGCATCATAAATATGTATTTTAACTTACAAATACAAATGTACGTCTGTACACGAGTATACTCGGGTTAAACAAGTATCTACACGCATATTCTCGTCTGTACACGTACATACTCGAAAATACAAGTATTCTTTCTTATATGCACGCATGAATATATATATATACACGTTTAAAAGCTAATTTACCTCTCTACACGAGTACACTTGGGGTAACACGTATCTATACGCATATTCTCGTGTGTACAAATACACACTCGTATATACACGTATTTACTCGTGTAAAAATGCATAAATATGCATATACGCGTAGAAATACAAATGTACCATTGTACACGAGTATACTCAGATTAAACACGTATCTTTAAGTCTTTTCTCGTGTGGAATCGCACTTACTCGTTTGTACACGTATTTTCTCGTATATGCATGCATAAATATGTATATAAACGTTTAAATACAAATTTACCTTTGTACGCGAGTTTAGTCGGGTTAACACGTATCCATACACAAATTCTAGTATGTACACGAACATACTCGTATATACAAGTATTTACTCGTGTTTGCACACATAAATAAGTAGGACTCGACCGATGCATCGGCTTGGCCGATGCATCGGCGCCGATGGTTCAACAATTTAGCTATCGGCATCGGCGGCCGATGCTAACTTGCAGGAAACATCGGCCCATCGGCCTTAAAAACATCGAAAAGCCGATGGAATTGGCCGATGTTTTTGAAAAAAAAAGGGACTTTTGCTGTTTTACTTTTTCATACGAAGTAAAGGGAGTTATTGGTTTCATATAAAATTGTTTAATTAAATTTCAGTATGAATTTCCATTTTAATCACCCCTGAAAGAGTTTTTAATACTGCATTCAGGTACCAAACAAGTCAATTATTGCGTTGTTTCTTGCAGGATGTACGTATGTATCTCTCATAAATCATAACTCAACTAGTATGTTGTGGCCATCACGAAACTTTCTTCTATATTTTCTTTTTTTTTTTTTTCTGATCCCTCCCCATGCTTGACGAGGAAGCAATATTCCCAACAAAAACAAAATTACACATGCAAAAACTTGACGACCATCCCAATGTCTGAATTATTGCAAAAGCAAAGCAAAGAGCGAAAATTGAAAGTTATTTTAAAAGCCTTGCTTGAATTAATTACAAATATTTTATTTGTTAACAAACATATGATGGCAACAGTTAAAAATTTTAAATCATTGAGATAATATTTCCTATCATTTCCATACAATTAAAATCACGAGAAATACGCAGACGACAATCTATTACGATTTATCATTCTTATTGTTGCATTAATAAAAATATTTTTATTCGCAAAAAAAAAAAAAAAAAATCAACACCTCTTGGAGCAATCGGCGTCAAAATTGAACCAAAGCCTGTTTACATATGGATTCACATATATTCATAATTTCAACCAGAACGTAGCATTACTTCTTGAGATAGGGCACTCACAATGGGAAAAAAGAACGGGTGATTGCGCTACCCCCTTTTTAGCTGTTGACACAAAAATAAAATCAGTTCTTATACCCACTAAGGGCTACTTGCCGATAAATTTTTCTTTCATTCCGTTCATTATTTCTTGAGATACAGCAGTCACAATTGACGACAAAAAACGTTCTATAGCTCAACCCCCGTTTGAGTTATTGACACCAAAATTGAATCAGCACCTGTTCCTGTTAATACCAACATATGGACCAAATTTTGTTTGATTCCGCCAGTTACTTCCTGAGGAATAGCAAGCACGCGTAACTCGAAAAACGTCCCATTGCTCCACCCCCCTTGGAGGAATTCGCGCCAAAAACTAATGGGCACAAGTTCACATAGGGGCACATATGTGTACTAAATTTCGTTCGATTTCATGCGGTAGTTTTTGTTGTAGAGCGGCCACAAAAAACTGGTCACACACAGACGTGACACACATACACACACACCACATACACACACACACACACACACACACACAGACAGACAGACATTTTCCAAAAATGGTCGAAATGGACTCAGCACACCTCAAAACGTTTGAATCCGTCAAAATTCGAAATTCGAAAATTTGCACGAATCCAATACTTTCTTCTATATATTAGATATCGAAGAAAGTAAAAATGATAAGCTGTAGAAGGATAACTTTTCGCATGTGGGGTGTGCGTACGTTCCAGTTGTGTACTTCCATTTCGCTTTCGATCGGGTGTTCTGAAAACCCTGTTTACTAATTTTTTGTGGCTATTAATTACTTATTTCAATGCAAAACTAATATAGCGTCTCAGACTGACGAATATTTGGTGATATATTGCCGAATTGGAAACCATGGAAACAAATAAGAGATGGCAAAACCGGTTTTGTTTCATTCTGTTAGATTCCCGTTGAACCGACGGTAATTTTTAATTTTTTGATATTTGTAATATGAATCACAGTAATGCAGTCTTTTCTGTCTCGCTTCGGCGGAGTTACAAGTTTGGGTCCCGTCGAAATACATTTTCGGGGACCCTATTTCTCTATCACAGAAGTTGTAAAACATTTATCATAAGCATTTTTGTAACTCCCACGGTGCCCCTATGGTTATGGGGTCTCTCGCAACATTTGCTATATTTTAAATCCGCCACTGCACGTCAAAACTAACTCGGGTGCAAGATTGAAAAGGGTTTTTCTGCTTAATGCTTATGATTATTTTGAACTGTATTTTTTACGACTATTTTTTGTATTTCCAAAAACACTTATGTGCAACTCCTCCCACTCCCTCAATTTCTGAAATTAAACTTTGGTGGTACTTCTTAGTTTAGTAAATTACCGCCCATTAGCCAGGGCTAAAGCAGAAATACGTGAAATACACCGCCAGCTTAGTCATTTCCAGCCGAGGACTGCAGTTTCGTGCTTATTAGCACTCATGCGTGCTATGCATGTACAGATGTGCCGAAAAAACTTGTGAAGTATAAATTGGATGATCGTAAACTAGAAATTTTGGTCGAAATCTTTTTTTTTTTTTTTTTTTGTGATTACAATTCCTTATTCGTAGAAAGGAAGTAAAGTGAAATGATTCAATGATCCTTTAAATCCCTGACAATCTTATCAATTCATTTCTGTTTGATTTTTTTTTTTTTTTTTTGCGATCGGCCAACGGCATCGGCCATCGGCCATCGGCAATCGGCCATTTGGAGGAAAACAATCGGCCATCGGCCTTCTTTGAACAATCGGCCAACAATCGGCAACGGCCCATCGGCCAAAAATTGCCATCGGTCGAGCCCTATAAATAAGTATACAGGATGTATCAGTACAGCGTTTACATACTTTCAGGGCAGATACAGTGCACCTAGACGCGATAGTGACGACACAAAGCGTAAGACAGGGCAAGATTAAGAGGAGAAAACATGTTTATTTTTAATGCAGCAAAAATACTGGTAAGATTTGTCTGGTGCATACAACAGATGTTGCTACGTAAACCGAAGCATCAGATGACGGTGCATGCGCACACGTGGTTTTTGTTCCACCAGGAAGTCCGGCACCCGCCCGGTATTTTTGTTAAATTTCGATATTACGGGCGGGGTTGTAATTTCGAACACCTTCCTTGATGATGATCGTTGGCCCCTCAATTTTCTTTTTCCTTAGTTTTTTGCTGTACTAAAGATTCTGAACATGTTCTCTTTTCTTATTCGTGTTTTGTCTTTTTGGTGATTGGTGTTGTCACTACCGCGCCAGGAAAGTATTTCCGACCATGCATTGCTATGTGTTTCTCCCCGTCTAGATGTACTCTATCAGCCCTGAAAGTCTGTGAACGCTGTACTGATAAACATTGTGTACACTAAGAAGTTTGAATATAAATCCGTGCAGTAATAAACTCGGGAAATACGTATTTATACGTAAAATTTCGGGTTTACACTTACGAACTCGTATATACACGTATTTACTTCTGTTTGCACGTAGAGATACAAAATTCCTGTAGCCACGAATATACTCAGGTTAACACGTACAGCTCCGTATATACACGTACACACTCGTATATACACGTACTTACTCGTATATACACGTACTAACTCGTGTATGCACGCATAAATATGTATTTTAACCAAAAATACAAATGTACCTCTCTACTCGAGTATACTCGGGTTAAACACGTATATATACGCATATTCTTGTGTGTGCACGTACATACTCGTATATACTTGTATTTTCTCATGTATGCACACATAAAAATGTATATGCAATCTTAAATACAAATGTACCTCTACACACGAGTATACTCGGTGTAACATTTATCTATACTCATATACTCGTGTGAATACGTACATACTCTTATTCTCTTATATGCACGCATAAATATGTATATACAAAGCAAATTTCTCTGTACACGAGTATATTCGGGGTAACAAGTATCTATACACATATTCTCTCGTGTGTTCACGTACGTACTCGTTTATACACGCATTTATTTATGTATAAACGCACAAATATGCATATACACATAGAAATACAAATGTACCATTGTACACGAGTATACTCGGGCTAAAAAAAGAACCTAGAAATCTATTCTCGCTTGTACACGAACTTACTCGAATATACACGTATTTTTTCGTATATGCATGCATAAATATGTATATATACGTTTAAATACAAATTTACCTCTGTTCACGAGTATACTCGGATTAACACGTATCCATACGTATATTCCTTTGTGTACACGTATATACTCGTGTATACATGTATTTACTCGTGTATGCAAAAATAAATTTGTACATACACTTAGAAATTAAACATATCTCCGTGCACGAATATATTCGGGATAACACGTATTTATGCGTATAAACTCGTGTTTACAAATATGTATCGTATATACACATATTTACTTGTGTTCACACGTACTTGTAGGTATATGCACGTAGAAATACAAAATTCCTGTATACACGAATATCGTCAAGTCAACACGTATATACACGTATATGCACAAAAATACTCGTATATACACGTACTTACTCGTATATACACGTATAACTCGTGTATGCACACATAAATATGTATTTTAACGTACAAGTACAAATGTACCTCTGTACACGAGTATACTCGGGTTAAACACGTATCTATACGCATATTCTCGTGCGTACATGAACATACTCGTATATACTTGTCTTTTCTCGTATATGCACGCATAAAAGTGCATGTACTAGATTAAATACGAATTCACCTCTGTGCACGAGTATACTCGGGTCAACACGTATCTATATGCATATTCTCGTGTGTACTCGAATATACTCGTATATACACGTACTTTCTCGTATATGCACGCTTAAATATGTATATAAACGTAGAAATACAAATGTACCTCTTTACACGAGTATACACGGGGTAACACATATCTATACGCATATTCTCATGTGTACACGTATATACATGTATCTTAGCTTGTGTGTACGCATAAATATGTATATACACAATTAAAAGCAAATTTACCTCTGTACACGAGTATACTCGAGGTAACACGTATCTATACGCATAATCGTGTGTACACGTACATATTCGTATATACACGTATTTACTCGCTTATAAACGCATAAATATGCACATACACGTAGAAATACAAATGTGCCATCTTACACGAGTATACTCGGGTTAAACACGTATCTATAAGCCTATTGTCGTGTGTGCACGTACTTACTCGCATATACACGTATTTTCTCGTATATGCCTGCATAAATATGTACATACACGTTTAAATAGAAATGTACCTCTTTACACGAGTATATTCGGGGTAACACATATCTATAAGCATATTCTCGTGTGTGCACGAACATACTTGTATATACACGTACTTTCTCGTATACGCACGCTGGAATATGACGTAGAAATACAAATGTACCTTTTTACACGAGTACACTCGGGTAACACGTATCTAGACGCATATTCTCATGCGTACACGTACATACACTTATATACACGTACATACTCGTATATACATTTATTTACTGGTGTATGCACACATAAATATGTATATTTACTTAAAATTTCAAATATACCTCCGTACACGAACATACGCGGGATAACACGTTTATATACGTATATACCCGCACGTAGTCGTATGTACACGCATTAACTCGTGTATGCTTGCATAAATATATGTATACACGTAGAAATACAAATGTGCCTCTGTTCATGTGATATTTATATTTTACGAATTTAATCTGAATTAAAAAAGTAATCAAATCAATTTGATTACTTTTAATCTGATTACTTTTAGTCTGACTAAATTCAATCTGATTAATTTAATCTGAACTAAATTAGTTTTTTTGAGCAACTAACGAGTTAGTTTAAACTAACGTTAATCTTCGTCTGCAATTGAATTAAATTTTTAAAATATTAGTCTGAACTAAATGGGTGTCAGATTACTTTAGTCAACTAATCAATCAATTACAAATTTAGTTGATTTTTTTAGTTGATGCCCAACACTGGCCTACACTAAAATTTCCTTCCCCTTCTTTGTATCTCAAAAGGTAAGATTGAAAGGGAAAAATGGGGGGGAAGGGGAGGATTTGTGTCTGCGAAACGGAGAGGACACCTGAAATAAAATGGAAAATGAAGTTTTAAATTTTTAATTTCAAAAAATATAAATTGTTTTTTGCAATGTTATTATCACATTCAGGGTAACGGCACTTGTAACCGACAAAAGGTCCAGTAGCAGACAGTCGTAAGTTTGGATTTAAATAATAATTTTAGGAGGGTAAAACTGATGTTGCTGGGACCCACGAATACGGTGCAAGCATCTAGTGTTATCAGATTGAATTTTATGAGCCAGTTGGCATTTTCAAGGCAGTAGTGAAAGATTATGAACAGACACCACGAGGTCTATCGGTGATAAGTATTCACTTGAATTTAATGAGGTTTTAGATCTAAACATTAAGAACTTTTGCACATTTTGAAGAGGAAAGGGGGATTCTGTTTATTACGCATCATTTTCCTCATCCTATATTACTGGGGAGAGGGGGACTATTTTTCGAAATTGATCAAATAAAAATAGAATCAACTAATTCAGAGGATCCAGAAGCAGCCAAACGTTAGATGAGATGTAGTTGCATGAGAGAAAAATAGTTTAAAAAGTCTACATTAAAAGGCTCAGAAAAGTGAGGTAAACTGAGAGCGATGCCTTAAGCATGTCCGTTACTAGTGCCATTACCCTATCGATGAAATGTCGTCTTTCTTTCGAAAAAATTTGAAGTTTCTAAAACTAAGCTAATATGAAAAACTAAATGTTAAGTTTTTCAAAATTTTTGGAAGCATAATATTCAATATTTTCAATGAATTCCGATTACTTCTTAAAAAGGGCATAATGAACCTTCAGTAACGCATGTAATTTTTTTTTTTTTTGGATATTGGAACCTTTACAAAGATATTCACAAAGTTTTTGTTTACTGTTTTTTAAAATGTGCGGTAAAAAAAACTTAGTTTTTAATTTAAAAGCATTATTTTTTACTTTTTTCCGCACAATACGATGGTCAATAAGCGAGTATTAAATTTCATCGCCATAATTAAAATGCATTCCTAATTTTTTGAAGAAATTGCTTTTAAAGTAAGGTTTTCAAAAGATTCCACAATCCTCTTGAAAACGTTAATACCATAGAAAGAAAGGCAAGGTAATTTAGTTTAGCTAAAAGTTTTTCGCCGTTTCCAGAACATTCACCTAATAGTTTAAGTTAAAGAAGTTAACTCTGAATTAATTGGATTGCTCGTTATGCATACCTGTAGTTAAGCACATTTCCATGCATTAAAATCGATAAATTAAGTTTACAAAATCGAAGTTTTGATTTGTCAAAATAATCACTTTAATTTACACTTTAACTGAATGTGTGGCACATAAAAAGTACAGCTAATTACGACAAATTTTCTCTTAATTAAATAACATTCCTAAAATTAGAATCAGAATTATGAAACAGAATAAACACCGAATTTAATAGTTTTGTTAAAAATGAAGGCATAATTCTATTACAGATTTAAAGAATCGCAACAGGTTCGAATTTTAGTTCAGCCCTTGCTAATTTTCTTATTATTGCTTTTAAAAATAATTTCTTCTTTGTACCAGGCTCCGAAGATTTTTGATCATATTTTTAAATATATTTACCCTTTATGTTTAACTTTTAAATACAAATAGCAAACACATACACTATAGGGTCATTCTCACAGAAAAGGTACAAATAGACCAAAAAAATTCTTTTAACAAAACTAAGTAAAAAAATAATAAAAATTGCATAAATGTTTTTGTTTGTTTATAAATTATGTCCCTATAGTAGTGGTTAAATATTTCTATTTTATTTTTAAAAATATTTCAAATATTTTAAATCCCGCATCGACCACGGAGGGGATACCATAGTCAACGGAGGATATTTTTTATGTAAGGAAGTGTCAATAAAAGTTATGAAAGTAAACATGCGTTTTAAAGCTATATGAACTATTATGTGACTCTTATTTAACATTAACAAATTAAAATGTGGAGGCTTTTGAAATCAAGACTCAGGACCTCGCTCTTTATGAATATCCTATTTTATTGAAAAAAAATCAACATTCTAGCATTTGTAACAAAATCAATAAAGTGCAACCTAATTTAGTTGGAAAAGAAAATATCGAAAGTATGTTCTTAGTTTCATTGATGAATTAAAAAAAAACCTTATAAATCAAAAGATATTTTTTTTTTTAATTCAAAAAAAAAAAAAAATTCATTTTTTTTTTTTTTTGAAGAACTTGCCAAAAGCCGATTTAACAAGCTTCGCGAACCGCTTCTGACCCGCAGGTTATAGGTTGTGCATCCCTGCTGTACAACAACATAATCATTGATTTTTGGTTTGCTTCTTATCCTTTCTCGATGAATTAATCCCAAATGGTAATGTTTACATTGATCACCACAACTTAGACAGGTGAGGTATCTTGCTTCCATATTTATTTGGTCTTTTTTAAATACAAGTTCATGAATTTTCATTGTTCCTGGAAACGGTGAAATATGCTTTGGAATTTGTTTATCTACATCACTTATAAAACTTTCTTCAACATTTTTTATTGTTACATTCTTACAGTTTTTTTGAAGTACCGAAACTAAAGTTTCACAGTCTGGGATATCTGTTTTCTGGTCAACTAAATTGTCAGCCTTTCTTTGGTAGTAACGTTCTCTCTCTCTTTTCTTCCTTTCTTCAAACTTAAGAGGATTTTTTTTTGATTTCTGTCTAGCACGTCTCATGCTAAGTTTCTTTTGTTCCCTCCTCTTTTGGATTTGAACGTCTGACTTCTTTTTACTTTTTCGTTTTGTCATTTTTTTCTACTATTAAAAGAATATATATATATATATATATATATATATATATATATATATATATATATATATATATATATATATATATATATATATATAAAAACACATTACAGAAATCATTTCACAGAGAAACTGACAAAATGAACTTCTTTAAGAGTCGAATTTAGTTTCTTTTCTATAAAAATACAAAACAAAATTGCTCTATATTTTGTTCAGCAAACTGAAATTTATTATGATTTTTTCTAAGGCTTTGTCTCTTCCGTGGACCACGTCATCTCCTCCGTGGACATGCTACGTCCACGGAGGGGAAGTCCACGGAGGAGACAAAAGTAAGCTTTAAAATTTTTCACAGTTTTGATTTTAAAGTTAAAAAAATGGAATGCTTCTTTTTATCAAATATACTACTTTTGCTATCTAAGAATTATGTTTCAAATACAAAACAGTTCTATTTTACCTTTTGTATGCTGACCACGGAGAATACACTAAGAACTTTGCCAAACCAGATTTAGACACAACAATCCAACACGTGTACAAGAGAACTAAAGTTGATCACTAGAAAACAAAATGGCTAAGTATCCTACCATTTACCTTATATGGACTTCACTTTTGCCGCTCTCGATTATGTATTTATTAAGTTATTTTAAGTGTCCATGAAGGGAGACTTCAATCTTAGGGACAAAGTTTATGAGTCATTTTCTTTATAAATACAATTTATTTATTTTTTTTAAATTTACTTTAAAAACATCTTAGAACTCTTAGCTAGTTAATACACTGTAAAATTGCTTCATTTAATTTACTAATGCTTTTCCGTAAATTTACTGCACACTTTCCCCTTATAAATAGAAATTTTCCGTTCTGGATTGAAAACGGAACTTTTCATGGGATTACTGGAAATTTTCTTTTACTTTAGCGCACTAACAGAACATGTCCGTATGCGATCGTTAGAGGGAGCCTTTATCCGTGAAAAAACGGAATATCTCCAGCGTAGAAGATTTTTTTTTAGTACAGAGAAATCGCAACAAATGAGTGATGGCAGTGAAGCACGTTGTTTATTTCGTGCATGGAAATGTATGTATACTGAAATCATGGAGTCTCCATGACTGAAATACTGAACATTTTTCGAACGTTTTCCTCTTCTCCATCAACATCAAATTGTTTCGATCAAATACGGCATTAACTGAAATGCTTCGAGCGTTTATTCGTAGGCTACGGTTTATCTTGCAGCAATGGCGGATGCCGTAGCGGTCAGAAATCGTTCTCGCCGACGAGGAATTCTTTGGTATCTTCTCATCAGGGATTGATTGCTGGTGAGTGTTTACATTTTTACTACAAATAAATACTTTTTGAATTCTGTAACGATGATTGCTGCTTAAAATTAAGTTTTTATGTAGTTTGAACATTCAATTTGCCGCAGACCTTAGTTTAAACTTTAAAACATCGTGACAAGTTTTTAAAATTAAAAAACTTCTAATAATACTAAAAACTTTTGTTTGCTAAGAGGATATTTTACAAAATTGTTTCGAATAACTAAGTAATTGTTAGATAGGACACCATTGAGTCTTGATTGTTTTATTGTTAATGAAAAATATTTTCTGCTTACAGGTGAGGTTAATGTAAAGATATTGCTTATTACTTAAAATACTACTGTTTTTTTTATTAATTTATTTTAATTTCTATGAATAACAATAGTTTATGTATAAACTTGATTCTTGCTATTGATTAGATTTCAATTAACTAGTTAAATCATCTAGTTTTAGTTAACTACTTGGGCTTTCAAGAAAACAATTTTAAATATCGATTCTATCCCCCTCCCCCTCTCTTTCAAACTTTTAAGTGCTTGTTATCTATATTAATGAGTATAGTACATAATTTTTTAAGGAAATGAATATTTAAAAAAAATGTATCAATCATTAAAAAAAAGCATTATTTTGAGAACTTTGAGTCATATTATTCTAAAAGCACTTTATTTAACATTCCAGATGCTGTCCACTTTGCACCCTCTCAGCGCTGGAACCTTCCAAAGTGAGCCGGAAAATTATTGATGGAACGTGGATTCAAATGTGAAACTGAGTGAACAGAACTCCTTGAACAGAAAAGGGAAGTTCGCTGCAAATATGCAAATTGTAAGTATAAAACATGTTTTGTTACATAGGGTCTGGTGGGGTAAAGTGGTCATAAAATCGTAGGTTTTCAACTTAGGTGGATAATAAATACAATAAATTCTTTAAACACTTCAACTTTTTTTGTTGTTATTTTACATTTTATTATTAAAGAACACGGTACATAAAATTTCAGGGAAAAGAGCGTTGTTTTAAGTAGTTTTATAATACTTTCATTTCCCTATGTATTTATGACCACTTTACCCCATAGGGTGGGGGAAAGTGGTCATAGCATGGGGTAAAGTAGTCACAGTTTAAAATAGATGCAAAACCATTATAAATAACCGTAATATTTGTATATTTCGATTATAGTCGATTACAGTTACAAGTATATGCAGGAGTATATGCGGGTATACATAAGCATTTATACGTGATTACCTACAGTATACGTGTCTAAACGAGTACATACGTGTCACGTGTATATACAAGTATATACGCGTATAAACAAACATCACATGCGTGTATGCACTTCTTTCTCGAGTATATACATGCATACCTGAGTATATGCGTGTATAGTAGACATATATACGCACATATAGGTATACATACATACATTTACGGAGATACACGAGTTATTTCGTGGATATATCCAGTGCGTGTTTGTACACGTCTACTCACGTACATATATATGGAAGCAACGAGTATATACGTATGTTTACGTGCAAACACGATTATGTACCAGTATAGACGTATATATGTACATTTACGTTTATATCAGTACATGTATGTATACCCAGGTATATATATCCCCTAATATACATATATGCTTACAGAGTGAATCCAAAGTCTGGGGCAGAAACCAAAGGGGTATGTGAGAGGAGAGGATACGAAGCAAATAATCATAATGAAAATATGGTCGCTGACGCGCTACATGCACACTGAGCCAGAAACTGATGGATGCAAAACAGGCCACAAATTTGTTACACAAACATGATTTACCTGACCGGCTGGTGGCGTGATGGTTAGGCACTCGTCTTGCAGGTCTGTGGACCCGGGTTCTGAACTGGGGATGCCGGTCGGTGGATTTTCGACATGACGAAAATCATCAGCGCACATGTCGTATGATTATGCGGCATGTAAAAGATCCCTAGGGCTTAGAACTTTTGTACGTTTGGCTTAGAACTCCCTAGGAAAAAATTAAATTCCTAGTGCAATGTCGCATCAAAGAGAGCCCAGGTGCCTCCATCTGGTGGAAACTGGGCGTCAAAAAAACTACTGTGTCATATGCATCAGCGCCTTAATGGTGACACATAAAAAACTGATGCATTGTAGGGGAGCGCACTAGGTCTGGTTATGACCCAGACGCCTCTTCAGGTGGGTCTCTTGTACAGCCCAATCGGAAAAAAAAGAAAAAAAAAAGATGATTTTAACCGACATTTTAATTTTTATGAAATATTTGGAGCAAATGTTAAAGTTACGGCCTGTAGTAGCTCTAATCCACGCATCGTTGCAAAGGCACAGCGACTGATAAAAGTTTTTCAAAAGTCTCATTATTGCAAAAGAGAGTGCTCTGTGATTACAACGCATGTATTACAGCAACCGGCCACAAAGTTCATCAATCACTTTAACACTTTCTTAAGATCTAAAATATTGTGTAAAATTGTCTTTGTATAATAAATTTGTGACCTGTTTTGCATCCCTCAGTTTCTGGCTTTGCGTGCATGTAGCGCGTTGGCGTTGTGTTTGTGACCATATGTTTCTTATGATTCTTGTTTCTTCTACTCCCTTCTTACATCTTTTAAGAATTTGCCCAAGAGTTTAATCTTACCCTGTATACGTGTATATCATATGCTTTTGTGTGTCTACTCGAGTTACGAGTACGTACGCATATATACGTGTCTACCTGAGAAAATAAGTGTTCGTATATATACTATAAGCGGGTATGTACGTGTATAGTCGAACGTATACCTTTATAGACAAAAAATACTTGCAGATACCTATACACTACGCGTTTATTGGTGCATTTATGTGAATGCGTATGTATACGTGCCTACACGAGTATATGCGCATGCATACGCTTATACTCGTATATTTAACCCTGTTTACCGTAAAAACAATACATATTAAGTAAAATTAATATTTTATTTGTGTCTGCCTCATACTTAAAGATTACGTGATGTTAGAAGGACAATATTCGTTAAGCCTAATATTATGACCACTTTACCCCATCTTACTTAAATTGTTCTGAAAAATTAACCAAAATAGATTCAGCTAACTGCTAATGAGGAAGAGTTCTTGAGACATGTAGGAAGCTTCCTGTGCAGTCAATCTGTTCATTATTCTAACAAACAAAATTTTCCAAGAAAATTAAAAGATGTGTTCAGATTTTGAAATTTTTCATATTCACACAAAGTATTTTATTTTACCAAATAAAAATTTTGCCAGATGTGAAATTTTGTATTCAAAATGTAGTTTCTAACTGCCCTATCCTAAAATTAAATTTTCACGTTCATTCGAACATTTATTTCCAAGCTATAGCCATTTATCTGACGAATGACTACTTTACCCCCATTGACCACTTTCCCCCCACCAGACCCTATGCATCAGGGCTGGGCGTTAGATCGATACATTGTCAAAAACCAGTGTAAATCCGGCATTGTTAAATCGGTTTCAAATTTTTCTCTTAAAAAATGCATTGGTTCCGCACCAACTACAAATCGAAGCGCCAGTGTATGGACACCGGTCAAAGATAATTGCCGTTGTAATATCTTTATTGTTTCAAAACGCCACTGGAAGCGGCACCCTGATGGGAGGTCACTGTGACCTACAAAAAATGTTCTAAGTCGACAATTTTTTCTGATAATTCTGTAAATTTGGACACTTCACTGCAAAACTTTGAAAATTTTAAATAGTGATGTTTAATGTCTCATTAGATGCACATTTGTGTTCATGCTCGTATTTTATCATTCGGTAAAATTCAGAGTATCCCCATTCAGCAAATTAAAAAATCATCCCGTCCCTAACATTTAAAAGCGGGGTTGTCTGTAAAGAAGTATTATAAACGAACAAACAACTTTCATTTTTCCCAGGTGTATAATATGCGAGTTGAAATTTGACTCAATTTACCAGTGCACCAATGAGAGGCCATGTCAACCTGATCAGTCAGAATCGGAATAATATAATTTTTACAGTTTTATATGGGGAGGGGTTAAGGCGACCAAACTAAGAAGGGCTAACCTTGGCACTCGTTGACCTGAATTCAACTATTGCATATACATTGAAAAAGTTGTCTTCTCGTAGTTAAAATTATTTCCGCACCAGCTGCAATTTTATACGATTTTGTGGAATTGTGCATTATTGCATCCTTCCACATAAATGCGAAAGAAGATTGAAAGCACAGTACAAGGACAAATTATAAACATAAAAAAATAATGATTTTTTTGTGTGGGGGGGGGGGAGAGAATATAGTAGAAAACATCCAGGTACAACTCCATTATATTTATTGTGATTCACAAATTCATGATTCCTTTCATGACATTTCTTTTGAAGTTATTGATTAATATGCTCGAAACAATTCTTATAACCTGCAAAAATATTATTTTTTCATGGATAAGTTTTGTTTTGTTTCTTGAGAGTCAAGTAATGAGGTTCAGTACAAAAATTGAGTTAGTAAATAAAATGTTACACTTACTATAGTTGGGACAAACTTAACACGGAAGCATTGTGAAAGCTAAGCACATCCGAAGCTCAGTACTTGGCTGCCAGGTTACGTTTGCCCCAACTATTGCTAGCCGAGAATTAGAAGAGATCGAGAATTGTTTTTGAGCTATTGGCTGGCACGCTCAATTCTAACATATCTACTATTCCACTCTGCCACTTGTAAAATTGAAAGTATTAATTAAAAAAATTATTGCAAAAAAAATATATATATATTGCACGGGTTTTTACAAATTAACTGTTTCTAAAGTAAGATGCCTAATTTCTCTCCAAATTTCGGCACAGTGCTGTTGACTACTTTTTTAGCTTACCGTCAGCGTATTACCTCGTTGTCAAGAAAAATTGTAGTCAAATATCCTACCGTAGGTAATTGTGATGTTTTCATCTGCATGTTTATGACATGGCACTTGGTAATTTACTCAATAAAAAGTCCATGTGTGAAATAGTTTTGATATAATGCATTCATACTCTTATTCTTGTAATTTAGGTTTGTGACATTAATTGTGAAAAATTGGAATCGTCGAAAGATGACCCAGTTGTATCTATGATTTGATCTGTATATATGAGTGCAGAAATAACAATGGTATTGATGATGACAGCAAAGCAAACTATTAATTTGACATTGGTGCAACAAATAATGTTAAAAATTGTGTAGCACAAGATCTGCAATAAATGATTTTGTACTTGTAATAAATGTTTTGTCTTATTGATAACAATGTTAACTATTCACAATTGATAAGTTTCAATAATTTTGATAAAGTTAAATTTTATGGCAGTTATTGTTAAATAAAACATCGCATAGTTAACTACAGGAACTGTTTTTTTCCCGGGGGGGGGGGGGAGAGGAGGGTATTTTTGTGAAGACTGTTTAAAAAAAAACCAGTTGGTATGATTTGTGTTTATTTCATATGTTTTGCAATTGTTTGTTGATGAAAGATTTCAATATAATAAAATGCAAAGCAAATAAATTCCCAGATGACTGTTATATCTTCTCTCTATACCTTCAAAAGAGAAAGATAGTTTCTGCATAGTAAAAATGTGTTTCCTCACTCTTAAGATGTTTCAGAAATTTTTGGATGTTAATGAAGAAATTCATGTAAATGCTCTAATGAAACTGCTTTTCTTTCTTTCTTTTTTTTTTTTTTTTTTTTTTTTGCTGTTTTTCAAAAAAGAAAAAAAAAATCTACATGGGCATTTAAAATTTGCAAATGTTAATTCATTATGCTTTAATTGCCCAGCTATATTTTCAAAATAATAGCTTTTTAAACTGAAAATATACGTGTATAAAACGGCAAATATTTATATTATAAACTGAAAACATCAGTTCTTGAAACGGAAAATATCTATATTAAAAACTGAAAACATCAGTTCATAAAACGGAAAATACTTATATAATAAACTGAAAACATCAGTTCATAAAACGGAAAATACTTATATAATAAACTGAAAACATCAGTTCATGAAACGGAAAATATTCCGATCGAGAACGGAAAATGTTCGTGATAAAAACGGAAAGTGTCAGTATGAAAAAACAGAAAGCATCCGTGATAAAAACGGAAAACACCACTTCTGTAAAAAAAACGGAAAATGGTCGGCAACTCTGCTGCCAGTACGTTTTCCGTTTTTTGAGGGAATTTTAAAATACAGTGTACAATCAAAGATATTTAAAACCAATTTAAACGGTTTGAGACCAATTACAAATTGCTTTGTCTCACAGACTTAGGGACATCCACGGAGGGGATTTTAAAGCAACATTTATTAAAAAAATAAAACTGAAATATTAAATTTATTTAATTGTCATGCATAAAATTAATTAGTTCAAAACTTAACTTAAACACATGAAAAAAATATTAAGGAATATACTGAAGTTTTTATTATTTATTACTAAGGGACTGTAAAAATCACCTTTTTGTGAGAATTACCCTATAATTTTTCTGGCAATTTTGTGACCTAAAATTTAACGTTTTCCCAAACTCTTTTATTTCAGTTTACAACTACTAACGCCGAGGCTTGAAAATTCTGTTATAGAACTCCAGTATTGAATTCCTTGTGTCACATTTCTCAAGTTCTTTAGTATCTCTACATAGCAAAAAATGAAGTCCCCAAGAAGCGTCTGGGTATTTGAAAGCGCAAAACTTGAGAACTATCCGGCCGATTTCGCTGAAAATTCGCTATTTATTTCTTTTAGTACCAGAAAAGCTTGGAAAGGTTCGAAAAAAGTTCGATAAGAAGTTTTTTTTTTCATTCCAAATAAGACGCATTTTCACCTAAATTCCCGAATATAAGGTAAAAACTACTTGCACATATCGATACTGTATAACATTCGAAAGAGCGTGTTTTTCTGCGTACGATGCAATTTGTTTTAATTCTCTTACTTAAGTTCGGCAGGAGCTCTTTTCGTCTTAACTCGATGTTTTCAAGGTTTTTCGCTCGATTCCAGTTAGTTACTAATTTTTTTCATTAAGACCATCAATAAAAAGGGAACAAATTGTTCCACTGTATTCTTTTTTACACCACTCCAAAGAGTTTTTTTAACCTTAATTCCAATTTGGCCTACGATCGAAGATCAAGTATTGTATATGAAAATTAGAAAAAAAAGTAGCGTTTTAACTCGAGTTCGAAAATCTTTCCCCCATTCAAGTTATGAACGTTTTATTTTGTTGCCATGATTACGTCTTTTAGCTCCTTCGTTTGTTTCTTCTTTCTTACTTAAATTTCGTATAGTACTTTATTTTATTGTGATTCACAGTTCTTCTATATCGATTGCAACAGGAAAAATATTGCATTTTAGGTAAAGGGCAATTCCATGTGCGATAGAATGACATTTTTGATTTAAAAAAAAAGTTTCTGTGATATAGTAAAATTATTTTTATTAAACCTGAAATTTTTTCTCTTCATTTTATCGTTAACAATCAAAATGTGAAAAACAAAACACAAACAATAATTTTTATCGCCCCCCCCCCCCCGATGTTTATACTATCTTTCGCTTTGTGACAAATTTATGTTTTTGTAAGCAGAGCATTTTGACTTCCTAGTATACAACGAAATTCCTGTGAATTATGTGTTAGCTTTTTTTTTTTTTTTTACAGATGGATACATTTGAGATAGAGAGTTAACAATAAGAAACTCAATTTTTCGGTTTTTTTCTCATGCATCGGCTAAAAACAATTAAAGTTTATGTGTTGTGACGGAATAATTGACATAATGACAATACATTTGAATTTCCATTTATTGCAATGAAAGTGACCACATTTTTCATGAAATTAAAGAAAGAAATTGTACTTGATTCACATAACGTTATTGAATTCAGTGTAATGGATGAAACAGTTTATAAAATTAATCCAATAGAATATTTGTCCCGTAAAAGCTGTTGGTTTTGTGGAATTGCCCTTCACCGAAATTGGAAGCTATTGCTTTTCGAAACTTTTCTGTTCTTCTTCTTTTTTTTTTCTTTACATTCTGAACTGGCACTTTACTCGCAAGTTATTTCTCATGCCATGCTCTTGTTCTTTCTGCGCCATATTCACAACAAAATTGTATATTTTAATGAAGGAAAAATATTATAAACAACGAGAAAACTAAACAACACTCGAAATCCTCTTTTAATTGTTACCAAAAACAATGAAAAATATTAGTAGTTATAAAGTTAATTATTGTAATACGTTAACAAACCAATTTCAAGGCTGAACTTAAGCAATGTGGATTACGTTTTAAACTGATGACTTACACTGATGAGCCAAAACATTATGACCACCCAGTCAATAACGCGTTGTGCCACATTTGATCTGCAAAACAGCTGCGACTCGCCTTGGCATGGATGCCACAAGCTCTTGGTAGACATCTGGAGATATATTGTGCCAAATGTTAACACAGCGGTCATGTAAAGTTGAGATATCTTGATATAGTGGTGGTGCTTCTGCTCTGAACTGCCTTTCCATGAAATCCCAAATGTGGTCTATAGGATTTAAATCCGGTAAATTTGGTAGCCAGGGCATTATTGGAGTTCTTCATCATGCTGCTGGAACCACTCCAGATAATTTTAACCATGTGACATGATGCATTGTCTTGCTGGAAGATGCCATTGCCAGTAGGGAAGACCGACGCCATGTACGGGTGCACCTGATCTGCCACGATGTTCAGATAATCCACAGCCTTCATGGTATGTTCTACCACAACTAAGGGTCCCAGAGCCTGCCAAGAAAAAGTTCCCCGAATCATAATACCGCCACCACCAGCCTGTTTACGACCAACGGTACAAGACGGGTGCAACTGTTCACCTGTAAGACGGCGAACCCTGACGCACGACCATCCACGTGCATATGTTGAACAAGAAATCGCGACTCGTCAGACCAGACAACTCTCTTCCAGTCACCTCAGATGACTGGACCATTCTCGGTATTCTCGGGCTCACTGTGGCGTAGTTGACGATGCCGATTGGTAAATAGATGCACGCGAGTGGGACGTCTGTCGCGCAGTGCCATCCATATCCAACAGTGTCCGCTGAACTGTGTGTTTGGAAACACTTCCACTCGCAGCTGCATTGTATTGAGCTGTTAGTTGATCTACTGTCTGCCTCCGATTTTGCTTTACCAAGCGGCCTAGTCTCCGACGTCCCTTATCTTTGATGACGCGAGGCCGTCCAACACCTTTACGCCTACTGTTGGTTTCACCGTCTTTTTTTCATTTTGCATATGTACTAACAACTACAGATCGTGAACAACCTACCAGTCTTGCAGTTTCTGAGATACTCGTTTCGAATCTTCGGTCGCCATTCCAATCTGCCCTCTATCAAATTCGTTAAGATCGTTACATTTTCCCATAACTTGCAAAAGAAAGTACTTGAATGAAGCCTTACCTTCTCCAGCCCCAGTTATATACCAATCCCACCTCATCGTGTGGTCTCCATGTCATCCAAACGAGTTATTTGAAAAAGTTAAGGGTGGTCATAATGTTTTTGCTCTTTAGTGTAAACTATATGCTTTCTTAACATCCTCCTTGAAATTACTTTGTCAAATTTATTAATCAAACTAACTTTACAATTACTATTATTTTTCATTGTGTTTGGCAACATTAAAAAACAACCACGTCACTTCCGTCACACAAAACGGTTGCGGATCAGAATTTTAAAGCCCTCGCACAAAATGATTCCCTTCAAAAATCGGAATATTTCTGCAAGTGACGCGACACTAGATTTAAATTAGTGTTTTAAAATGCTTGCCACGCTGAGCCGAAGAGGTTCGCCATACCGCTTTAACGGATTAAAACCCTTAAGTAGTGGCGTCACTACGGGGGCGGAGTAGACTGTCCGCCCCGGCTGTCACCCTTCTGGGGGGTGACACTCTAAGTGGAATTGAAAGTTTTTGAAATACATAAATAATTCAACTCGGAAAATTTCCCCCATTATTTAAATTTAATTTACCATAACAAACGCAGTTGCGTTACCAAAACGAACTTCTTCTTCCCCATAACATCAAACATTATCAAAACTCATCTAAAATGCATTTTTAGGCTACAATTTTGAAAATCTTTCGGGGGAGAAACCCTCTTTCTCTTGCTTCCCATCATCGGGTGATTATTAAACTCAGAACTAGAATAGGATTGCATTTTGTCACTCCTTGGATCTAGTAGTAACTTCCTCTTAAACCAAAAAAAAAAAAAAAAAAACTAAAATCCATTATTTTCCCCTCTGTTGGAAATAATTGTGGAGCGATTAATTTCATACACCCCCGTGCTTTTTTTGAACTCTCGACGGTCCTGCACTTAGTCTAGGGCAAGTTAGATAAAAAGTGTTCATAGTTTTTTTTTTTTTTTTGTCTTTTGTGCATTTGTTAACTTAAAATTTCGTTCTAAATGCATGTAGTTTTTTCTGAATATTGTCAGAACTTTATGTGCTTGCGTAGAACACTAAAACTTTTTTTTACTTGTGCTTGTATGGGGGAGGGGGGGGTGACACCATAAATTACCGCCCTGGGTGTTACCCATGCTAGGTACGCCACTGCCCTAAGAGTAAGGTCCTGAAAAGTTGAAGCTTAGAAAGAAGAGTACAGTCTACTCGTGCTATTAAGCCATTTACTGCGAAACTAATACAAAAATGCATTTAATAGGAAGACTACTGCACCACAGAAAAGTTAATATCTTCTAAAGTAAGTAACAATCATGAGCGATTTCTCCAAAAGAGTCGTTAAACATTAACCTAATGAAAAGAAAATATTGACATCTTGTTCACTGAAAATTCAAATCTCGGCACTAGTTCATTAATCCCAGACAAAACTTTCTGCATTAAATTAAAAGTATCAAGCTTAAACAAAGTCTTTGTAACTTTATTATATTTTTCGAAACCGAATGACGCCCGGTTAATGCTCCTTTTATCCCTCACAAAGTAAAATAAAAAAAGCCATTACTATTCCACGGAAACCGAGACGCAGCTTTAATTTCAAGTTAGGCTCAGTTTTCAGTCGAAAAATACCCGTTTGACATTTTTGAAATTACTATTTTTTTTAATTAGAAGGTAGGGAACAGGGAAGTGGGAATTCTGTGTGCTATTTTGCAAAAGCTGGTATCAAATGCTTATTTTAAAGACGTTTCAGTTTGAAAATGTAGCCAAATTTAAAGAATTTATTTAATTGAAGGAGATTGGAAAACGAATTCAATGGATGCCAGTTTCTTTTCAGATGATAAACGATCACTAATTAGCTTAATTTGATATTTTTCAGTGATTTAAAATTTATCTTGACTTAATTAATTAGCTAGTTGATTTATTTCATTACAATTATGATCTTGTTAGACGACTGTGAACTAATAGAGGTTCATTTAGAATACAGTTCCAGCGTCGCCGTTCAAATTTGCCGAAGAAACGATACGTATCTGAATCACGATTTATTAAAATTTTATTATGTACTGAAACAAAATTTTGAGAAAACGAAACTGAAACAAAAACTAGTATGTTGTGGCCATCACGAAACTTTCTTCTATATTTTTCTTTTTTTTTCTGATCCCTCTCCATGCTTGACGAGGAAGCAATATTCTCAACAAAAACAAAATTACACAAGCAAAAACTTGACGACCATCCCAATGTATGAATTATTACAAAAGCAAAGCAAAGAGCGAAAATAGAAAGTTATTTTAAAAGCCTTGCTTGAATTAATTATAAATATTTTAATTGTTAACAAACGCAAGATGGTAACAGTTAAAAATTTTAAATCATCGCGATTTTCCATAGACTAATAATAAGAACAGACCGAGCTACGGCAACCCTTTTGCTGCTCATAAACCAAACCATGTGACTGGTGGATATCCTGCAACAGCGGGCGTTGATCGTAGCAGACGATCAACAATAAATAAAATAAATTGAATTGATGGAACACGGAAGAATGATCTTTTATGGAGTCCGATTTGTAAACTTGTTATTCTAAGTTGTAAAAATTTTGTCAATATAGTGAGTTTTTCGTTTAGATAGTACTGTGCATTTTCTTTATTCAATTTCAATAACTCTCTAAGCAATTAAAGATGAAAGCGCCCAAAAAGAATCAGCAAACGGTAAGATTTTTACCTACAATTTCAATTTAAGATACCGATTAGTACATTTTTGCCTTGACGCAAAACGTTTATGCCATTACGTTTACGCCAACGCTGACGTAGCAGTTCCGAATGAAATGAAAGTTACTGAAAACTGTGATCAAAAACTAATTACTAATGTCAAAATAATGCATAACTAAAAGAAAAACAGTTCAATTTAAGCACCTGGAAAAAAATTATAATGAAAACACATTACGTCTTAAAATACATGTCGAGTGCCAAACTATAGGTAATGTTTCCATCTAGCAACCATGCTGCTAAAGTCTTCGCCAAGCCCTTCCACCAGTCACATGATACATCTATGAGCCAATTTTCTTCATCAGCAAGAATGAGAAGGCTCGGTCTACTCTTATTATTAGTCTATGCGATTTTCTGATTATTTTCCAACAGTTAAAATCACGCGAAATACGCAGACGACAGTCTATTACAATTTATTTTTCTTATTGTTGCATTTATAAAGCTATTTTTATTCATACAAAAAAAAATAAGCCCCCCATGGAGCAATTGGTGCTAAAATTGAACCAACGCCTGTTTACATATGGATTGACATTTATTCCAAATTTCATCCAGAAGGTAGCATTACTTCTTGAGATACGGCACTCACAATAAAAAAAAAAGAACGTTCGATTGCGCACCCCCTTTTCAGCTATTGACACCAAAATAGAGTCAGCACTTATACCCTCTAGGGGCTACTAGTCGGTAAATTTTTGTTTGATTCCGTTCATTATTTCTTGAGATACAGCAGTCACAATTGACGACAAAAAACGTTCTATAGCTTAACCCCCGTTTGAGTTATCGACACGAAATTCAATCAACACCTGTTCCTGTTAATGGCAACATATGGACCAAATTTTTTTAATTCCGACAGTTACTTCCTGAGGAATAGCAAGCACACGTAACTCAAAAAACGTCCCATTGCTCCACCCCCCCTTGGAGGAATTCGCGCCAAAAACCAATGGGCACAAGTTCACATAGGGGCACATATGTGTACCAAATTTCGTTCGATTTCATGCGGTAGTTTTTGCTGTAGAGCGGCCACAAAAAACTGGTCACACACAGACGTGACACACACACACACATACATACACACATATACACACACAGACAGACAGACATTTTCCAAAACTAGTCGAAATGGACTCAGTACACCTCAAAACGTTCGAATCCGTCAAAATTCGAAATTCGAAAATTGGCACGAATCCAATACTTTTTTCTATATATTAGATATAGAAGAAAGTAATATAAAACATAAATAAATTACAATGCCTTTTGTTTCTTAATATAGAGGGTCTCCTATAACTCAAAATTACATGTATGTGTGAGAAACGTGTTTGTGAATTTGTCATCTTCATTTATTTATACGAATCCCTAAAAAAAAAAGAATGAAAAATGCTTTTAATAGTGTTTGAGCGCAGTATTTTTGTTCCTTAACATTATTTCATTAACTAAACATAGAAATATAAATTCGTTTGCAACTATACAAGGTCAAATTTATATCTCCCATATTTTCTTTAAAATTAAGTTTCGTGTCATTTAATCTGTGATGACATTTTCGCTTCATTGTTATGTACTGGAGATTTAAAAACTTTTCATGAAAAATATAGAATATCTTATTCTATTTATTAAATCATTTTTGGTCCCATCAATGGGGTGGTTTCCTTTAGTCAAAAGTAGTACTTTTTGTCACTGAAATTGATAGAATAAGCAAAAAAAAATAATAAATAAATAAATAAATAAATAAATAACATGGACCCAGAAAATACTTTCATTTGCCCAACAGTTATTTTTTCATTAATTTTTTAAAATGTCCGATTTTTCAAACAAGGCGTGGTCTGGATGACGCCACAAATGATGCTTTTTGGCGCATCTTTCTACCACGTTCCTACGTTAGGATAATAAAGAAGCGAATTAAAATTGCGCTCTACGCTTGCTATTAACTATATCGTTGCCAATACGCGTGAGTAAAGATGCAAATTAAATATTTTGCTCTATGAATGCCAACATTGAACGGCATTTCATCATTTGTGATGTCATCGGATAGAAGCGTAAACAAAGAAAGCGCACCGATTTAAGTAAATTTTTTTTAAATATTAAACTTAAACAAATTATTTAAAAAATGGTCAGATCCTATGTTTTTAAGCAAGCTCTTTCAGGAAAAAATACTTTTAATATTTTGGAAACGACACCATTAACCATCATCTTTAGACAGATCAATTCTGAATTCATTTGACCTTTTTCACAATAAGCTTTTCATTGGTTCACAACATCTGAATTTTCAGCTGCCTCATAAAAGTTCAAATAGTTATTTCATCTGCTATTATTAAAGAAACTTTAAAAAAAATCCTAACGTATTGTTTAACGATACAAAAAGCAGAAATCAAAATTACAAAAAGTTATTCAAATGAATTATTAAACTAGTTCGAATTGATCTTTCCATTTAGAGTAACTTTGAACCAGGTGAAAAATGATGCATTTATTCCAGCTGTTGTGTTATCTGCATTGACATTGCACTTGCAACGAAACATCTTTTACAGAATTCCTGCATTTCCATTGTTGCACTCCCTGCATTGATACTGCATTAGCCGTGAAACAACTTTTACAGAATTCATCTGTTTTTATTGTTGTAATTCCTGCATTGACACTGTATAAGGAAAGAAACATCTTTTACAGAATTCCTATATTTCCAATGTTGCACCTCCTGCGAAAAATTGAGACGGAAACGTACTGCGATTCGCAAATTGATGATTCTGTCTACGTGTTATGAAGCTAGTCAAACAGTTTACTTTGACCGAGATATTAAGTAATGAGTTTCATTTAAAGTATGGTACATACATGCTGTACTAAATTGTACAGTACTTATAAATAGTGGAAGCTGCTGTACCCACGACAAAATTTACTTTTCAATTTTTGCTGGTTTCTGAAATGGATAACGATCCAAAAAATTTTCTGGCAGAATCTATCATCAGTGAACTCTTTAACAAAGTTATTACTCTTAAGAGAGTTAATGATGTTATGAATAATTAATATGTTTTTAACAAAAAATAACTAGATTCATTAGAGTATGTCTCTCTATGTACCTACATAATAACTTCAATTTATATGCAAATTGAAACCTTTAACCAAAATTAACCCATTGCAAAAAACTCAGTTTAGATTAAACCAACAAAAATCTGGAAAAGTCGGCTTCAAATGAAAACAGGTGGGATTGACGGTCTGTAGCTCCTACAACAGTGGGGGTTACTTCAACAATATTCCAGCCCTGCTTCAAATTCATCATCATTGTTGTTGAAAACAAATTTCGAACGTTGATGACAAGGCACTATTTTGAGGTACTTCACATTGTAAAAAGACTCAGGTATGACCCATGGAGACTAAAAATTGCCGTCCGTGGGTACACATGGTTGTGTGCCCTTGGGTACAAAGGTACGCCATTTTGGTTTTGCAAGCCAGTCACATCGACAAGACCACAGTTTTACAACATTAAAAATCAGAAACAAAACCTTCAAAATGTAGGGAATCATGACACCTACAACAAAAATGAATGATAACAGACGAAAAAAAAGAAAAAAAAAGAAATTGCTCGGTTTTTTAAAACTTAGATCCTACTAAAACCGAAAAAATGTGATAGAATCTTAAATGTTCGTTTGAAGGCGTTGAAACTTCCTGGGGTACTGGAGAGGGTTGTGACACACACGTTGAACCTTAATTAGGATCTCTCTCGACGATACCCAGAATTTCTCGATTAATGTCCGTAGGTACAACCGTCCGTGAGTACAGCAGCTTCCCCTCCCCCCCTTTTTTTTTTGCAAAAACGCTTATTTTTTACTCGATTAATTAAAAGACCTTTTTTAAAAAAATAACTTAATCTCCCATTTTCAATACATACAGTACAGTGTACATACAGTATTTAGTTAAAATGGACCCTTTTTCAGAAAAAAAAACATTCGAATTTTTGATTATCCGAAAAGAGTTCGACCTCAATTGAACCATTTATTTCAAAAACCAATCGAGCGACAAACTCTAAAATTTCGAAAAAGTATTTTTCCCTTCGTATTTAAATTTTTCTATAAGGATTACAATGCTTTAAACAAAAACGGATACACATTTAGGTATATTTCTTTCAATAAACAATGTTGTAATCATCATTGAATAATTTAAGATGTTGATGTAGGTGCTTTTCTAAAATTAGTAATTTTGTCGCTGGACTGATTTTGAAAAAAAAAAGAAAAAGAAAAACGATTTAATTGATACGGATATTAGGGTTCTAGTACTGTTCTTTCTGCATAGGTACTGTTAATATCATATACAGATTTATTTTCTATATGTCCATTGCAGTACTCCCTGCATTGATACTGTGGGTACAGTGAGACAGGGGCGGCATTTCACCATTTTATTTGGGGGGTCGAGTTTCTTAAATATGTATAACCCCAAAGCAAAACCAAAAACACATTACCTAACAAGAAGTTGTCATAAAATTGGTTTAGCATGAATAAAATTAGTGTTTAGAAACAATTAAAATTTTGATTCATTGGCTAAAAATTTATCATACAAAACATCTCGCTACTAAAGTTTTTATACCTTTTGGAAAAGTTATAATGCATGATTTTTGGAATTCGGAAGAGCAGGGAATCATGTTGATAATCTATCAGTGCCCAATGTCGTAATGTTTTGCCAGTTCTGCTAAATGGAAAAGTTTTTTTTTTTCTCTTTGTGCTTCGAAAATATTTCTCTAACCTCCTGAGATATTAAAAAAATCTTTCTCCACTAGCTGAGCTGACTGCAGTAGTTAAAAAATAATTGAAGTAACACAAAGTCGTACACTTTGTGTTACTTCACTATGAAAACACTTTTTATATCTTGCTCTTCAAAATCACCCAGGCTATTTCAAAAACTGTGAGGGGCTTAAACTTTTCATCATTGAATAATCTAGTCATTTCTGCACTCTCAGCTTCAATGAGATATCATCTGCCTCCAGCTCTGTTATTCACTCTTCCACACTTATGAGTCCATAACAAGGACGAAACTGCAGCCTCTGGCAGTGAAATCCATTCATTCGGTATATTTCTTTTAATTTTTCTTGCCTCATGCTAAAAATTTTACTCACAGTTGAAACATTTTATTTTTCGTTTTCAAAACCCAATCCAAATAACCATAATCCCAGGCAACCATACAGAAAAATAATTATCATCAAATCTTGTGTTTAGAAATCAAATTTCATTAGAAATTGAATCTATTACTTCATACAAAATATTCAAAAATCAATGTTTGATTTCACATCATCATGTGGATTTTTTTTTTTTTTTCGCTTTTTAAAAATTGGCTCGCAGGAAGAATTTTTTTGAAAATTTTCACGATTGATTGAAATATATATCAATAAAAAATCTATTTCCAGTTTCAATTGTAGATTGAACTGTGGTTTGATTTTGATAGAGTAAAGCATTTTTCAAAAATCTTTCCCCGATGCAAACAAATTGGATAAAAATTCAAAAGAAGTCATACATGCTAAAGGGCATGAGCTTTTCTACCATTGAAAGAATCGTTTTGCAATAATTCTTCCAGTCGTCAAATCACTGCTTTGAAGTTATAGAGAAATGTTTTTATCGTTTTAACTCTTGAAGATTATCTTGTGTCACTCCATGATTGCATACTTATAGAGCCTCATAAAAGGTATTTGGTTGATATGTCTTTTTTTATTCAATAATCACATGCACTTTTAAGAAGTTTTTATGAAAGCATTATAATGTACTGAGCAGCTGAATCGTGTTTCTAGCAGAAGAAAGTGATGAACACTCATTAAATAAATATACACTTAAAAAGGAGCGTAAAAGTGAATGTAAAATATCAAGGAATTTTCTTGTGAAAACCATGCTACCACACCACTTTTCACGAGCCTCTCATATTGGACATACCATCGTTACACTGGGCACACAAGTGTGAAATATTTAGGCTATATGAGGTAATGTCTTCTTTAGTTAAAATTAACCATGGTTCTGTATCAGTTTTCTGTGTTCTGAAAAAGCCGAAAATACTTCATGAATTGCTAAGTCATCATCAAAATAACGAAAAACACTTTTTCTAGTCTGAGAATGTGTCGAGTTTCATCATATAGTTGCTGAGAACCAGCGAGATTTCCTTTAATGAACATTGATTTCCGACTTACATAAATTGAATTCACCCATTTTCTATCATTCCGCCCAAAAAAATTTGGGGGTGCGACCGCCCCCTCTTGACCCCCCTATTTGCCGCCCCTGCAGTGAGATAGGGAGCACAGTGAGACAGAAGTACTTTTGTAACGTCAAATCAACATGCTTTGGACATTATTTCAGAAAGAAAGTTCTATTCAGATCTAATTTCAGAAAAATATTTATGTTTTCTTAGTTTAACCCCATCAAATAAATTTTTTGCATTGCTTGTTGTATTGTTTCTTGCGTTATTTGATATACTTTAAAAACTGGTGTTATTAATCTTTTATTAGCTTATATTATTTAATGTTCATTTTAGCAGTAAAATGATTTTGTTATTTTTCTTTGTATGAAAATGGTGCTTATTTAGTTTAGATATAGCAATGAGAGAAGAGTGAGACAGTATGAGTCCGTGTCTCACTGTTCCCATAGTACTTTATGTAAGAAATGGAAGCATTGTGTCTTGAATGGCATTAATTAACAACTGAACTGTGGACGAAAATAGTAACAAGATCAGTTTGAAAACCCAGCACCAAAACAATAAGGGTGTTGAATGGAGTTACGGCCATTACATCGAAATAATATATATGTATTTGCTAGATTCTATGAATATTATACAGCATATTTATTTTGATTTCGTGTTTAATCTGAATAACTTTATTTTTTTAACCCCAACGCAAAAAGAATTGGATTGTAAATGCGACGTGTGTGTGTGTGTGTGTTTGGCATAGCAGCCCCTAAAGAATGAACCGGTTTTGATTTTTTTTCCTTGCTTGAAAGGTACTTTATCGAGAGTGTTTATATCTAGATTTGTCCAACCTTCGGCTCTCGGTCGTATGGGACCCGCTAATTTCACTATGTGCATCGTAGCTCTTAAATGGAAAACCCGATTCTGACAGTTTTTTTGTTTGAAATGTGACTTAATCAAGCTCGTAACACAGGGTAAAACCAAACGGCAACAAGCATCCATATGTTTTCTGGTCAATGTTGATACTTTCAATGTTCGCTAGCTCGATACATGCGCATCTCACTGTTCCCACTTACTATGTCTTACTGTTCTCACTCACTGGGGGAACAGTGAGACAAAATATCATTTCGTTTTTATTTCATTTTTCTTTTGTGTGAGTTTGTAGACTTTGCTAAACTTACTTTTCGAAGACCTATTACAGTCACACAGATTATAGAATTTAAAAGAAATTGGTTTTAATTTTTTTTTTTTTTTTTTTTTTGATTATTAAAAGTGTGATTGAATTTCTGCGTCTCACTGTACCCACTCTTCTCCCACTACCAAAGAAACATCTTTTAGAAAGTTCCTACAGTTTCATTGCTGTACTTGCTCCATTGACACTGCACTAACAGTGAAATAACTTTAGCAGAATTCATTTATTTTGATTGAACATTTATTTACAAGCCAGGGTCTTGACGTCAAATTGATCACTAAGTGGTGACAAAGCTCTAATGTGTACAGAAAAAGGGGGAAAATTCAGAACAAAAAGTGTTGCCCAACAGACTACATGCGGCTCAATGCAAGTATGAAAACAACCCAAAAAGACCAGCATTGTACAAGAAATATTATCAATGCCACACTTTAACGTTTCAGTTTACTTTTTATATCCACTGAAATTAAATGCTGGTAAATCTTGTTATTAGCAAAATTTCAAAATTTGACAAAAACGGAAGATCATTTTGAGGGGAGGGGGGGGGGCTGAGCACCCGTGTAATATAAAAATCATACTATGAATAAAATTTTCTCTTTATTTTTCGTTCTCTTTTCTTTTCTGAAGTCAGTTTTTCAGTTCCTATTCTTTTCATCCTTCCTTATTTACTGATTTTTGATACAAATTGATTATTTTATCGCTACAATAGAAATAATAAGCAATATAATTATTTTTTTAAAATTTGTTTAGTGTAGAAAATTTCTTTTCAATTTAACTGACACTAAAAAATAGTTAATAGAAAAGATGAGCGGTTGAGTAAGTTTTCAAATGGGCTTTAACTAAACCATTAAAAAACTTTCCAATACATTATTCCTTATCATTATAAAAAAAAAGCCTGATAATTCAATAAACAGCAATGAAATTAAGAAGTTTTTAGCCATTACTGCCGCCGGCTTTAATAATAAGCTTGCTGAAAAGAATATTAAAATCCACTTTTCAATTTCTAGCATCATATTGTTAAACAGCTGCATTAATGCATTTTAATAAAAGTTTTTCTGCAGTTTTTAAGCAGAAATGTATAACGTTCTTTTCAAAACTGAAGCCTGTATTTGGAAAAGCAATATTTAATAGTAGTATCACAATCTTTGAAAACAAACGCTTTGACGAATTATTTTTAAGTAGGGGAATGTGGGGCAAAGTGAAATGGTGAAATATTTACTCCACTTTTATTGCCACTTACCTAGTCATATTTTAACTATGTAGTAACATATGTAGTCTATTTCGGTTAAGAAAAAATTACCTCTGAAAATCAAAGCGTATGATAATATATGCAATTTTCAAAAATGGATACTCAAATTGAAATATTCTGTTGTAAGTCAAAAATTATTTTAATATAATCAAATGAAAAGCTTCTTGTCATTAACACTTTAAATATCAATAAGGAACTTTTAATATTCTGTGCAGTATTTATTTAGTTAAAATTTAGCTCATTTGAATTTTTAATATTTTTCACAATTAGTTAAGTGCATGCGAGGCGAAGTGGATGGGCCAAAGTGAAATAGTTCATTTCGTTTACTCATTCGATCATTTACTTAATTACTTACGTATTCATTTGTTAACTAATTTATGTACATTCCTTTGTTTAATAATTCACTTTTTAATTCATTCTTTCGTTTATTTTCTTATTCATTCACTACTTTATTCAGTCATTAAATTTCATCATGCATTAATTAACATATTAATTTATTCATTAGTTTATTGTTAAATATACCATTTAATTCATTAAATTATCCTTTTATTTGCTCAATATGGTTCAAAAATATTTTTCACAATCGAATTCAAAACTCCAGAGCTTGAGTACGCTACCTTGCGGCGATTAACAATACTACCGAAAAAGGTAAAACATTCCATTCCATGTGTTTTCTTTGGGGTAAACTACAGGCTTCAGACAGTTTATAGTGTAGTGTAATTTCAGAAGAATATAAAAGACAGCTTCCCACAATTACGATGAAAAATTATTGTCATTCACAAAGCGTCAAGGCAAGTTATAAGATACGGTATTTGTTTGTTTTACCTTTTTTATCCACCATTAGACAATGACTGCAGCGCCACTTGTAGTTTATTGGAGCAGCGAATAGAAAATATTTCATTCAAAAAATATTTTGTTTTTCACTTTACCCAATGGAAAAAAGAAGTTAAAAAGTTTTTTTAAGGTTCAATTTTACTGCAAGAAATAAAAAGGTATGTTTCAGTGCATGTTTCATTATAAAATATAATGTACTTTCTTAAAATACTGTAATTTTCGAAACGAATTTCCAATTTGTACATTTTGAGAAAACTCAGTCATCTTGACTTTGTCCCAAATTCCCCTACGTGTCAAACATAAAGTCAAACTTTATAGAAAAAAGTCACGTCATTGTTTTGAGAATCATCGTTATAAATAATAATTAGTGTAATTTTTACCCTCGAGTTATAGTTAAGAAATAATAAAATGGAGCAGCAGGTTGCTTTAGAATGAAAAGCAATTTTAGGGCTCTAAGGACCGTAAACCTTCAAAATTTTCGATTTTCCGGAAAAAATATATGCTATGCATAATTTAGTTCAGAACAATTTGATACCTATTTCATTACCACACGCTAAAAACCTTTCGAGTTATCGTAAAAAAATGTAAACTATTCCCAATGAACTTACTGTCAACACTAGCTGCTTAAACCTCTTTTTCCTCAGAAGTCTTTATTTTGTTTTGCGTGCCCGATATTTCAAAACGTTTTTCAAAAATTTTCATACAACTATTTTTGTATATTTGCCTGCCTTATTTCTATAAGCTAAACCTAAATTTTACTTAAAAAATATGTTCAGTTTTATTTTATTTATTTTTTTTTAAAATATTTTATCCCAGAATTTTGGGAAATTTCGACATTTATTTTTAAAATTTCAATTTAAATGAATGATAAAGTTTAAAAAAATTAAATTGATTTTCATGCTTTGAGGAAGGCACAGTATTGTGAGAATTAATTGGGAAATGTTTTTTTTTTTCGCTTTATCACACGCAAGCACTCAAATTCAGCTCAGAGTTAAAATGGCAGTCATTGTCAAACTAGTAGCTGTTTGTACACATCAGGTAAGTAGGTAGTACACATCAGGCATATAAATTCTTCTGCCAAATGGCTAGAAGTTGGGAGTGTTAGTTGCTCGCTTTTGTGGGAGTAATTCGAGTTTTAGATATCAGCCCTGAAACACGTGCTAAAAAAATTGCACTTAGAGAACACACTTCTAAAACTTTAGATAAAATACGCAAAATATGTGGAGTAAGTAAATCAAGTGTCGGGAGGATATGGCAACAGTTTAAGACAACAGAAAATGCTTGAACCAACCGTATTGGAAAATGTGGCCGAAAAAGATCAACTTCGGCTCATGACGACAAAAGTTTATATCGAATGAGTGTTATGAATCCTCGATCAACTAGTTTTGATCTGTCCAAGTCCATGGTGGCAGCTGGTGTTGACATTGCACCTTCAACAGTGAGATATAGGCTTTTAGAACGTGGGCTGAAAGCATGTCAACCGTACAGGAAGCAGCTTCTCACGTCTCGCTTGAAGAAAAAAAGGTTAAAATGGGCAAAGAAATATAAAATGTGGACTGAGAAGGACTGGGAAAAAGTTTTATTTCTTGACGAAACACATTTTGTGGTTCAGGGATGCTGATCCAAGTTCGTGAGAAGGAGCAAAGGAGAACCTCTTCGTCCGCACCTCATTAATCAAGCACCCTAGTATCCTCCCAAAAAGATGTTTCGGGGATTTTTTCTGCGTTTCAGGGACAGAATCCCTTGTTCCCGTAGAAAGAATGATGAACAGTGCTAGCTACGAATCGATATTGAACCAAAATGTGCTTCCAACCATGTTTAAATTATGACCGAACGTAGATGGCGTTTTTCAACAAGACGGCGCGCGATGTCACACATCAAAGCAAATTGTCAATTTCTGTTCTAAAAACAAACTTACTGCACTGGATTGGCCCGGAAACTCGCCGGACCTAAATCCGATTGAAAATTTGTAGGCTATCGTTAAAAAATGTCTTCGTAAGTTTGAAAATACTACGACGGAAAAGCTAATTTCGTCTGTTATTGACCTGTGATATAAATACGTTGAAATTCAAACTATATGTGCCAGTCTAATACATTATATGCCAAAACGTGTGTGTGACGTTATTAAGTCTCTGGGAGGTTATATTAATTATTAGTTTCAAATGTATTGATGAAAAATTTGAATAAAACTGATTTTTTGGAAAAACAATGGATTTCTCAATAAACCACAATTTTTGCCACAATTCTGTATATGGCAATACTTTAAAATTAACATTAGGACAGTGAGAGAGTGCATTCTATTTTTCAAACATGAGAAAACAGTACATTTTACTATTATTTTTTTATATTATGAAATTGTACTGTTTAAATGTATGTTACAATATGTAATTCTTGTGAGATTTTCAACTTTTGTTCGGAACTAAATGTTTAAACATAGCTTATATAGAAATTTAGATGCAAGTGTTTGAATAATAGGTACTTGTTGTATTGTGTCAAAATCAGACCCCTTAAAGATTTTCGAAGCTCAGTTCATTCGCAGTATTTTTTAAGCAAAACATGGGAAACGAATTTTCATATAGAACATTCCCCAAAATGTAAATTTCAATACTAAATTCTATCGCATAATAACAATTTCGTCACTTATGTGATCCTGAAAGTTAAACCCACACGAAACAGGAACTCTCGATAAACTGGACTGCGTTTGGTGTGACAATACTGGTTAACAGGTATTTTTAAATACAATATATATCACTTTGCAGTTTTCAATGATAAACATTTTGTATTAAAAATGCCACAATAAAGTCACCAAGGCAATAATTAATATTTGTTTAAGTTTTTGTACCAAACCGAAATATTTATTCAAAACTACAGAAATAAACAGAGGGATTATTATTTATTCAAAAACTTATGCAAATAAACAGTAGAAATCGCTGGGTAGTTTCAATCGTATACTCTAAAAATAAAAATTTTAAACCATTGCAAAGTCACCAATGCATAGTTCATAACTATATGCTTTCTAATTATCTAATCGAATTATTGAAAAACTGATAAAATCTAAAAATAGGTGAAAAACGTTTTATCGGTTCAAGTTTTGGTGAAATTAAACATCTAATCAACATTTTAAAAATAATTTTTACCCATTGCCGCATTCAAAACTATCTATTTTTTTTATTTATGATTTGTTGATAAAGGGTTAAAAAGAAAGAGAGAGAGAGAAAAAGAAGGAAGTTGTTCACAAAGCGAATGAATACAAGTAGGTTTGCGAGTAAATTTAAGTTTAGAATATCTTTTCAAAATACTAGAAATTGAAAAAAAAAATCAATATTTTTAGCTTTCCCCTCATGAATATACAGGGCGTTTCACTAGAAGACCGACGAAATGGCTAATCGGTACAGGGGACACATATCAATTCGTGGTTGAACATAGTTTTTTTATGGAATAGAGTGTTCTGCGGCAGTTAGAAAACTATAAATTTTATCCCTTTGTGTACTACGTGCTTTGAAAAAGTTAACTCCAAAGACCGAAATCAATGTTAATAAAGCACCAATTTCAAAATACGGCTTACGTACGTTTTTAACCAATGATGAACTACTATTTTTTCAATGACAAAAAAGTCTTTAGTAATGGCGCTAAGCAGCGGTCACCGAAGAAGCATTCATGTGCCAAAGAATATTCAGAGAATAGTATCATATTGAGAGATTCTATTGAAGCTGAAGAAAGTAGTGAAATTATATTTGTACGAAAGAAAGCGATGATTTTACAAGTGTGCCCAATTGTTTTCCAAATCGGTTCTCAAACGTGCCCCTGATCTGATGTGCCATCATGATCTCAAATGTGTTTCCATGCTTAAATTTAATACATATCTTGAGCGGAACACATTTCAGCGCACATCCTTTCAAACGGAAGACACTCGGAGCACATTTTAGTGCACTGGGTCGCACTGGGCAACTGGATCACTTTTCCTGAATTGAAGTGTTTTAAACATGTTTTCAATGTAAACTGGAATCGCAATATTGGGCAATCAGCAGGAGCATTAAAGTGCAAATTCAGTAGTAATGAGTTCTTCTTAAATATGTCCGCGGTTGGATCCAAATATTTTTGGTAAGTCTACAAATAAATCCATTTTGACTCTGCTGGAATATTTTCAAAACTAAACCTTTCAGCTTTCTTTAAGTGAGTTCAAAATCCTAAAATAGCAAATTTCTTTAGCGTTTATAAGGCAAAGAAAAGAAATTTACATTTGATTAAGTGAGGAGCAAAGGGATGTAAGTGTTAAAATTTAAAAAAAAAAATGGAGATAACCAGTACAAATTGTAGGTGAATCTCTTCTCTGTTTTGGGGCAAGAGATGGTACTAGTAGCCCTGGTAGATGCTTCTAAATAGGCTTGTCAGATTCCTGAAATGTTCAACCGGGACTTAGGTATACTACCCCCCCCCCCTCGCGTTGCAAGTATTCAAAACGGTACACACCCCTGTGGTTTTAGAGTTTTAGAGGGTTGTTCATTCTCAATGTTATGAGGTTACTAATTATGAGCCTAAATCAGGGGTAATAAATAATACATGATGCAATCAGATACATTTGATTTCCTACATGTCAACATTTTTAATTTACTTTAGTAAGAAGGAAAACTTTGAATGAGGAATAAAAATTTGAACAATATTTACGTGTTTTTTTGCATTAACGAGGACTTGTTTTAGAAAGTATTTATTGTTTTTAATCTTGTTGCAAAAATCTTCACAAGCTAATCCGATATTAGTTTTACAGGTCAATGTCAAAAATCTGTAACTCAAGCCAGACTAAAGTAAGTTCATAATCACTACTTTACAGGAGAAAGGGAAAACATTTGTCTGGCGCATGCAAAGGATAGGACGAGCGCTCTTTTAATGGAGGATTTCATTTCAGAGGATGTGTTTTCTTAGAATTACGTTTGCATGGCTCGAGGTGGACTAGGATTAAACATAAAATTTAGTATGTATAATAATAAGCAGAAAATCGCAAGTTTTACATTTTGTCAGTCTGTCTCTGAGGTATTGAAATGACAAAGTTATTACTTTAAATAATCCTTCACAGTTAATTGTTTTTAGAGTTTTTCGGTCATCTGTAATCAAATTTATCTTTTTCCGGGACATGAAGTAAACCGGCCAGGACACCGGGATTTTGTCTGAAAACCGGGACTGTCCCAGTCAAACCGGGACGTCATGCAAGCCTACTTCTATACAGCATGATTTAGAAAAACGTTTTGATAAAAGCCTAGGACCGGAAATTTAAATGTGGTTTACTTAAAACTTGAAAATTTCCACTTACGTCCCTTCGCTTCTCACTGCCTCAGTGGTGAACTTTACGATTAAATATGTTGATGCAGCTCTTCTTACACCTTTTCAGTTGTATGTAGATTTTTCTTCCCGTAATTTGCCAATAAATAATTATTAAATGGAAAAGAGCTCGGTGAATTTTGCAGGTGGAAAAGTTTGTTTACTTTATAATGCACCATTTATTTTGCACATTAAAAATAATAATAGTAATAATTTGAATTTTGACATCTTGAATTCTAATTATGTTTTTCGCAATCACGTGTGTGTGTGTGTGTGTGTGTGTAGGCATGTGTGTGTGGGGATATGTGTGTTTGTGTTTAGGGGGTATGTGTATGTGTGTAGGCATGTGTGTTTGTGTCTGCGTGCAGGTATGAGTGTGTGGGTAGTTGTGTGTAGGTGTGTGTGTATGAGTAGGTGTCTGTATGTGTGTGTATGTGTTTGAATGTGTGTATGTGTTTGTGTGTGTGTATGTGTTTGTGTGTGTGTGTGTGTTTGTGTGTGTGTAGGTGTATGTATGCGTGTGTGTGTGTATGCATGGGCGTGTACGTGCGTGTATGTATGCGTGTAAGTGTAGGATATTGACGCAACCTGGAGACTTTGCTCGCTAGAGGAGCAGCATCGTGAGGCGGCAGGTCGACGGTGATGCTGCAGAGGGTGCTGGTGGGAAAATAAAATTATAGCACATCAAAACAGTCAAATAAAAGCAATAAGCAATCGTGATTGCTCAAAAAAAAAAACCTTTCCCCTCTTTCGCACCAAATATCTGAACGACAAACTCTTAAAATGCTGAGAATATTTCGTTTATTACGTCACTTTCATGCTACGCCTTAAAGTTCATTGAAATCTTCCAAATCTGAATTTTAAACTATCATGATATTTTCATTTCTCAGTTGCACTTAAAAATGATAACGCTTCCATTGATTGCTGCACATTTTTAGAAAAATCCTTTTACAAAAGTAGAAGTCAAGAATTCGGGAAAAAAAGAGTAAAATTTTCAAAAGAGAAAGCACTTAAAACGTATCTTAACGGAATCCTGGGATATTTCAAGAAAATTTCTTCTTTCGATACTTTTTTATGCTAATAAAATACCGAAAATGAGATGAGAACTAATTGTAAGATTGTTGCTGTTGTCTCTTCCATGAAAATAGATAGAATCTCTACATAGTATAAAATAACGTCTCCAAAAAGCGTCTGTGTGTTTGAACTCTTAAAACTCAAGACTACCTGGCCGATTTCGCTGAAGTTTTCAGTTTGTTCCTTTAAGTCCTGAAAAGGTTGACAGACTAGTTCGAAAAAAAATCTATGAATAGTTCATTTTTCATTCCAATTTAGGCGCGATTTTCACAAAAATTCCTGAATATGGGGGTGAAAAATTACTTGCACATAATAATACTATATATCGATAATAATAAATTTTGCCTCCATGGTGTCATTTTATCTTTTTTGTTTTGTTTAATTTCTAGTTTTTGATATTTATACTATCTCCTGTTCCACCGTGTTGCTTTTCTCGGATGACTTTTCATCCAGAAGCTCACATTTCTTTGCATTGAAAAAGGTGTTCCTTGTAACACCGAAACACGTGTCTGCAATATCTTGCAATATTTGTGCTTTCTGACGTTGGATTACTGATTTTTTGAATTTTCAGCACAAAGGTATTTATTCGTTATTTAGTTGGCTTAAACGGGCCGTACGTTTGCATTCTACTTTCTTTTTTCTTTCTTCTTGCCTTGAATTTTTGGTTGTATTTGTTATATCTGGTAGTTTTTGAATTTTGCTTCATTTTTCTTATTTTGCCTTGTTACTGTTTTAATTTGATTTGTATTTTTGATAATAATTTGTTCTTATCTGCTTTGATATTTTGTTTTTGGAATGTCTCAAATTAATAGGTTTTGCAATCTTCGTATTAAGAAGTTTCGCTTTTTGAACCACTTAAAATTTCTTCAAGAATGTAGGCGCAGGAAAGTTATTCCGAATTTTATTTCTTTGAAATGTAACTTACCACGGTCTGTAAAAATTGATAAAGTTATTTTTCGGTCGAAATTGGCTCTACTTAGAGCTTCGATCCAAGAAACTAGGAAACGCCTCTCGTTTATTGAACGTGAGCTCTATGATTTGCATCTCTCTATTTCAAATTCTATTTCTGATTTTGATTATGTTAATAGAACTTCTTGGTCTAGAACCCTTCGTTCTTCGGAGAATCATCAAGTTGTTTTGAAAAAGAAATTAGCTAAACTTTATAGAAATTCGAAAGTTGTTCCTTCGGAAAATTTACCAGTGGTAAATAAAAATGTTGTCGTTAATATTTCAAGTGTTCCTTTGAACAGTTCTCAAATTAATACTCTGAAATGCAATGATAACTTTGCTCTGGCCAGCAAACCTTCTTTTTCTAAGCTTATTGCTCCTATTGAGAAAGCTTTTAAATTTAGTGCCTTATCATCCAATCAAAAAGATTGCGTTAGGCATCTTATTGCTTCTAATGTGGACTTTAATTCTAGAATTTCCAATCCCGTCTTTACTAATACTGTTAGTCGTACTGTAAAGAATTTAATTTCTAATTCAGATATTGTTGTTACCAAAGTTGACAAGGGTGGTCAAATTGTTGTTCTTGACAAATCATCTTATGTTGACAAAACTAATGATTTGATTTCTTCTGGTCCATACTTAGAGATTTCTAAAGATCCGAGTGAAAATGAGTTAAAGGCTATTTCTTCTGCTGTCAAGTCTGTTCAGTCTATTCCATTAAATGTTAAACGCTCTGTTATTCCTTCTATTGCTAATTGCGCTAGATTTTATGCTTTACCTAAGGTACATAAAGCTGGCATTCCTTTCAGGCCGATTGTTTCCAATATTGGTACGGCTTCTTATAAACTTGCAAAATATTTAGTCTCTGTGTTTTCTCCTCTTATGAGTCATAATGTATTCACTGTAAAAAACTCTATCGATTTTGTCAAAAAAATTCAGAATTGCGTTCCGAATAATTCTTTTATGGCTTCTTTTGATGTGAACTCATTATTTACGAACGTTCCGGTCGAGGGTTCATTGTTATGCCTTCAGAGTAGACTGTCTGAATTTCATTTTACTTCTAAGGAAATTGAGGATTTAGTTTTCCTTACTCATACTTGTCTAAAGCAATGTTCCTTTGTTTTTAATGCTAAATTTTATACAATGTCGGATGGTTTGGCAATGGGAAACCCACTTAGCCCCATCCTTAGTGATATTTACATGCATTACTTTGAGCTCAAGTTGTTTCAGAAACTACAGTTTCAATTCTATGTTCGCTATGTTGATGACTGTTTTGTTCTTATGAATGACGATCAACTAAGCATTGATGATGCTTTATCTATTTTAAATTCCATTGATCCTCATATTCAATTCTCTTGTGAAAAAGAACAGAATAATTGCCTTCCATTTCTGGATGTTCTCGTTTTTCGAACTGAGTCCGGTTTTGAGACTACAGTTTATCGCAAACCTTTTGCTGTTTCATTACCCCCACATAGATTATCGTCTCACCCTCCTAATCAAAAATATTCAGCTTTCAACACATTTGTTTATCGTGCAATGAATATTTGTTCTTCACCTGAGCTTCTTAATGCGGAACTCAACTATTTAAGAGCTGTGGCTGTTGATAGAGACTATCCGCCCACCTTAGTTGATTCCATTTATAAAAAACTTTGCAAAAAATCTCAAAATATTGCTCTTAATAGAACTTTTAACACTAAGAATTTAGTTGTTCTGCCTTTCTTCCCTGGTATTAGTTTTCAGGTTGCTAAGATTCTGAAGCGATTCCAATTCCAAGTGGTATTTTCTCCTATTAATAAACTTTCTTTCTCTTCTCTTAAAGATCCTATTCATCCTCTTAATTGTTGTGGGATCTATAAAATTGTTTGCAATTGCGGACTCGGATACATCGGACAGACCCGCCGTTCTTTGAAATTTCGGTTAAAAGAACATCAAAACTATGTGAGGAAACAACAGCTGAATAAATCCAGTATTGCCCAACACTGTTGGGAATCAAATCATTCTTTTGATTTTAACTCTTATCAAATTATCCAAAAATGCCCCAATTCGTTGGATCTTGATTTTTGGGAATCTTTCCACATCCTGAGGAACCGTTCTAATTTAGTCAATGATCTTACTGCAATTCCCTATTTTTCTTCTGTGTGGACTCCTTTGTTAAAATTGGTTTAGTTTTTATATTATTTTTTATGTAAACGTCGTACATTTCTTACTTTTATTTTTTTCATTTTTAGCTTTCTTATTTCGTTTGGTGATTAACTAATTACAATATGTTTATCCTTCACTTTGTTCTTAAATACATCTCTCCATTTGATACATTGCTTTCATACATAGTTTTTCCCGCTGGTAAATTTATTGCTAATTTATTCAGAGTGGTTTCATTTTTGGACTTTTTGCATTTTTTATGGGTTTTCTTGGAAAATTTATTATTTAACGGTTTTTTTTCCTGATGGAATTATATAATAAATTTTGCCTCCATGGTGTCATTTTATCTTTTTTGTTTTGTTTAATTTCTAGTTTTTGATATTTATACTATCTCCTGTTCCACCGTGTTGCTTTTCTCGGATGACTTTTCATCCAGAAGCTCACATTTCTTTGCATTGAAAAAGGTGTTCCTTGTAATACCGAAACACGTGTCTGCAATATCTTGCAATATTTGTGCTTTCTGACGTTGGATTACTGATTTTTTGAATACTATATATCGTTGGAAAGAGTAGAATTTTTCGCGTTCTACACAACTTGTTTCAATGATCTAACTTAATTAAAGTGCGAGTTATTTACGCTTTTAGCTCGAATTTGTTTCGGCTTAGCTGAAATTTAAGCACTACTTTCTTCATTAAATCTATCAATGAAAAGTGAAGGAAGTGTCCCACAATTTTTTTTTTTGACACCATTGGAAAGAGCTGCTTTTTTTACTCCATATCTAGCTCGACCTATGGTCAAAAGTTTTACCCTCTATCTCAATTAGAAGAAAAATACAAACGAATTAAATAAAGTTTAAAAATCTGTTCTCTATTCAAGTTTTAACCCATTTTATTTTGCTTTTTCACGGTAACGCTTTTTTAAATCCACTGTTTATTTCCATCTTTCCCAGGAAATTTCTGAAACTTACTTTATTTTGTGTTTCCGTGGTTACGATTTTTAAATCCATCTTTCTCATTTTAATTTCTTCAATGTATTTTAATATCTGTCATTATTGTTCGGAAGGGAAATTTTGCATGATGGTTTTTTTTTCTTTTATTTAAGCCTCATTGTTGAATATACATCAATTCACACAATTTTTTATTTTCAAGGTAGACCGTGCAAAGCTGGGCACTGCAGTTAGTAACAAATAAATGCAAAAGATAAATTAAATCTTTACTAATAATAAAGCAGAAAGTCTTTCTGTCTGGATATCTGGATCTCTGTGACGCGCATAGTGCCTAAACCGTTCGGCCGATTTTCATGAAATTTGGCAGAAAGATAGTTTGTAGCAAGGGGGTGTGCACTAGAGATGAGTTCGGGCTCATTTTTGACAGCCCGGGCTTGCCCGAGCCCGAAAGTTTGTAACCGAGCCCGGGTGATATTGAATCGGACCAAAATCCGAAACCGCCCGAGCCCGAAAGAAACTTTCTTGTATCAAAAACCGAGCCTTCTACAGTCTGACAAGATCTCTCTGTTAATGAAAAATGTTATGTCAAATGTTCTTCATTAAGAGAAGTTTCTAAATTTTCTCAAAATGCTCCACTTCAAATAAATTACTGTATGACATATTGCAATAGTAATCCACTTCAAATGCATTACTGTAGGACATATTGCAATAGTAATCGAAAAAAAAAAACTATAAATAAGAGTTAATTTCTTTTATTTTTTGGTTAAATTTTCACATTGATTGAACTGATTTAAATGTTCCTTTCATTTTCTCACGGTAGGGAAATGTTCATTTGCTTTGAATTTGTGTGGAGATTGACGATTGAATATCTTTGCTTGAGTTCGAGCCCGCCCGAGCCTGAAACTTATTTTTGGTTTTAGAGCCCGAGCCCGGGCTCTAGAGCACTTCGGGCTCGGGCTTGGGCTCGGGTTGTCGGGCCTCGGGCTGAGCCCGTCTCATCTCTAGTGTGCACCTCGAAGCTATTTTTTTTAATTCGATTTTGTTCTTTTTCCATTCCAATTTTGAGAACATTTTACCCAGGAAATTATCATTACGTGGAAGAGAAAATTACGAAACTATCATAACGTGAAACTGTAACATGGGCGAGCAAAGGAACATAGCAAATTGGCGAGAAATTCATCATCCATTATTTGTAAATATACAGGCGGATAAAATGACTTTTTTATTTTCTACTACGGGCAAAGCTGTGCGGGTACTACTAGTGTTAAATACAACAGTTGTTTCTCTATTTAACGACTTTCAAAGGACCAGGAAAAATCGCCCACAAGTAGAATACAACTTAAAAAGAGTGGTTTAAAAACTACAGCGAAGCATCCGGGATCGTGAAGAGTAGTCTTTAAATAGAAAAAGGCGTTAAATAGAGCGTCGTTAAACAGAGAACCAATTGTAATAACAATAATGGTTACCGGGGTCCAACAAATCTCGGGTGCCAGGTTGGCCGTGTGACTAAAAACATTGCCTCTAGCAAACTAGTTCTTTCAAAACAAGAATCTTTCAGAAGTCATATTGCGCTGAATTTTTCTATAAACTTTGAGAAATAGTTTGTCTGGAGCCTAAAATTTTTAATTGGCTCCGCAGATTTTACAAGCTTTGTCACTCACTGGTCCCATTAATAATACTAATAATTAATAACTATTGTAATAATAACAATACTACTACTACTACTAATAATAATAATAGTCATAATAATAATAACAATACCTACTACTACTTCTAATAATAATAATAATAATAATAATAATAATAATAATAATAATAATAATAATAATAATAATAACAATACTACTACTACTACTAATAATAATAATAATAATGATAACAATACTACTACTAATAATAATAATAACGATAACAATACTACTACTACAAATAATAATAATAGGAATAATAATAATAATAATAATAATAATAATAATGTAAATTACGTATATTATTTCTCAAAGTTTTTTTTTTTTTTTGGAACGTCATAACTCCCTCAATATTTGATCAAGCTTCACGACTAAGACAAAATTTTAAAAAATTTTTTTACCACTTTCGGCTTCAAAAACACAGATTTATTCTCCTTTTTTCAAATTACGCATTGCTTCAATTCATAGCATCCCAAAATGGTGACACATTGGCTCAGTTGGATCGAGTGTCCTGCTAATAATTAGAAAGACGTGAATTCGAATTCCCTCAGACCGAAAAATGTTGTTTTAATGCCTTATTTTCTCCAGCAGAATTCTGATCCACATTTCCATTAACATCTAATCTAACCTCATTGCAGAATTTTGAACAAAGTTCTATGTTTTTTAATCAGGAAACAAGACATTGATTTTAACGAGGTAGTTCGCAAAATAACTTTTTTAAAACAGTCAAAATAGAGGCCTAAACGTCAATTTATTTTTTTGCTTTATTAATTCTTGGTTTTGAATACCAAAATGGAGACCCTGCAACTCAGTTGGTAAGAGCGTACTGCTAAAAACACAAAAGTCATGGAATTGACCTTCGTGTTTTTAGCAGGAATTGAATTTGAGGATTCTGGTCCTTGAAACGTCTCAAGGGCCTGGTAATGTAGGTTTTGAATGATTAATTTTCCTGAGCAGAATCCCGATCCACATTTTCATGAATATATAATTTTAACACATTGGGAGAAGTGTTTGAAACCACAGTTGTGTTGTTGCATTGAAATCAGAAAAACTCTTAATTTTTAACATGGCAAATAGCAATAGCATTCATTATTTCTCAATGGTGTTTTCGCGGGTACTCCCTCATAACATCTTTAATACTTCAAACTTCAAAACTAAGATATATATATATTTTTTAAATTCACCGTTTTCAGCGAAAGATAAACATTATCTATTTCGGCATCCAAACTAGTCATATTATTGCTGTTACTGAAATCTTTCGGTTGAGCACGAACTTTTCGCATGGGTCAGCTTCTGCTAATAATTATAATCCTCATTCTCTTATATATAATAGCCGATGATCGAGTAACCCGCGTCCCGCATGCTTCAACTATGAAACTTGTGCCACGGCATGGTGTGTTGGTACTGTGTAACATGCTGGGAAAGGCTTGATTGTGACAAGGCTGAACTCGATCCGGTAACTTTACTGTTTTAATTGTAAAACTGTCATTTCAGGAGAATGAAGAAACGAAAGAATAGTCAACAATGAACGCTACCTACTGGAGTTTAGGGTTCATCCACCTGAGTTAGGGTTACAATTTCAACTATCAAAATATCACCAAACAGGCAATGGCTTCGTTCAAATGTAGAAGCAAATTTTACCCGTCATACCTTGACGGGTGACTTTCTAGCATGTATATAATAGCGAATGAGCGTGTAACGCTCCTGATGTCATCAACAATGAAACTCGCTCCACGGCATGATAGTTGAATAATATTTTTGGCAATGTTTGACATGCAGGTAAATGCTTTATTGTGACAAGGCTGAACTGGATCCAGTAACTTAACTGTTTTACTGGTAAGACTGTCATTTTAGGAGGATGAAGAAACGAAAAAGTGGTCAGCAATGAACGTTATCTACTGGAGTTTAGGGTTCATCCACTGAAGTTAGGGTTAATATTTCAACTGTAAAAATATCACCGAACAGACAATTGTTTCGTCAAAATGTAGGAGAGGAGAAGCAATTTTCACCCGTCATAATTTGACGGGTGACTTTCTAGTAATATTAATAATATAGTAATTATTATTATTATAGTACAATTACATGGTTTTCATAACAAATGCATTTGACAAATAAGTATCGAAACAATGGATAAATTGTTTTAAATTCAATGTTTTCTTTTTTTCGTTGATTTCAGGATCAGTTTTATACAGCGTATTTTAGAAAAAGTGTATTAAATTGAATAGTGTAAGTTTACCTATGCATGAGAGAGTTTTTTATGAAACAGCTGTATACGGAATGTAAGCTTTCGTAATTTAGTTTAAATTACAAAATTCTTTATTGCAATTTCATGTTTCAACGGTTCTTGATACCCAGTTTGCATATTTGTCATTAAAATTTCAGCAAAACAGAAATCAGGCATTTTTCAATGCCTCTGGAAATGGTATCTATGAACAAAATAATTATTAAACAATGTTATTTGTTTCTCTTTTTAGGTTCTTTTTGAAAATCAGATCCCATTTTACGATAAAGGTAATTACTCCAGGAGATATAATGAGTGATTTAAAAGGGATGAAGGAATTTCTAACTGAAATTGATTTTATATAAATGAAATTTACTAAATAGAAAGGTTTGGGAAAATTTTTTGAATTGTAATAACAATTTAATTACGCAAAATATTATATCAGCGTCTCCTCAATCAAAATATACATAACCAAATTAGATAAAAGTAAATGCATGGAATATTAGTAATGGTTCTAATCCTATGTTTGCTATTATTAGTTTATGCACAGTAACAATAACAGCTATAAGGGAAGGTCGAGTAGTATCAACCACTTTAGATTCACCTCCATTATATGAAGGGCTCGGGGCAAGATGTGCTTATGCCACATCATGTGAAGCTTTTAGCAGGCCAAATTCCAACGTATAAAAAATATTTGCAGAATGTTTCGAAGGTTTTATTCATTCTCTATTCTGCAATACTTAAACCAGATATGTTTTTCTCCAAATGACATGATACATCGTCATGTATGTTTCAACTTTAGTTATGAGAAACAAAAATTTTGATCGAAAAGTCACTCCTTGTGACTTGTCACATTTTTGCCCCGAGCACTTCATATATTTTTTTACTCTTTTGAACTAGACTACATTCAGAAATTTTTAAAATCTGTGAAGTCTGAGAAAAGCCTCCTTGTTAATTCCGTCAAGCTATTTGCATGACTATCCATGAACCGTACTGCCGTGCTAAGCGCAAAAGTGGTATCTGCAGTGAAGCTCAAAATGAGAAATTCATGATTAAAGTTTTACAACTCATTTCTTTGGTTTGTGACTTATTTAATGTTCAACACGCGGTAGAAGAGCGTATTTTCATAAAAATTATAATTTAAAATTAATAAATGCAGTTACGACAAATTTTCTTTTCAAAACGATCGTACATACTTGGTTACTTTCACCGTTAGTGACTACTGCTTAGCATTTTTAGAGGTATCTGCACAGATACGACAAAATTAGTTAAGTAAAACACGTTTAATGTAACATTAAATAATACTCTGCTTTATTTTGACTTAGCTGTCGCTTTATTTTGTTAACACAAATCGAACAGAATCTACTTTCTGATAAATACCATTTTCAAAATTTTGGACATTTAAAACTGTAAACCATAACAATTTTCTGCTCTTTATATTCAAAGAGTGTGTTGATGTTATCATTTATAATGTTTTATTTTCTTGATTCATTTTTACACAGCATGAAAATAATTTTGACAGTAGAGGATACTTAAACAAAAATAAATGGGCCGTAGAATGAAATGCGGTTTTTTTTTTTTTTTTTGCATGAAAGAATTAGATATGAATATTTTACATGCATTTCATTTTTCAGAATTTGTATTCCAAATAAAAATTTTAATAGAAAAAGCTGAACATTTACTTGAACATCTTTACAAAGTTGTATTAGTTTTTATTATCGACCTATATCAACTATTCAACGGTAAACTAATTTTAATACTCTGTTACAATAAACTGCTACATTATTAAGTATGCTGCTTTAGTAAGGTATAGTATCTACAAATTACTAAGGAAAAAAGTGGTAACTGCGCAGATACCACTTTTAAGGCTTAGTATTTGTCACTTACGTTTAAATTGCCTTAGCAAACTACGCACAAACTGTGCAGTAACGACTTTTTTCTTAAAGATTTTTTTCAAAATTTTGCGTTCACAAATCGCCAAAAAAACTTGAGATTTAGATAAATTAAATTACTAGCGACCATCTGGTGACAATATCTCAATTTTGATAAAATGTGCAGATACCACATCTGTGCTTAGCACGGCCGCGTACTACTATTGAATTTTATCAGTATTTCAACTGTTGTCAGTAGTATCAAATTTGGAATGTCGATTGTCTTTTGAAAATTATAAAATTGCTTAAGTTGCACAAGCAACAAAAAGAATTTCTGACATGCGTTTCGTAGTTACAAAGAACTTAGTTTCAGTGCAAGACCTGAAAAGGCATCCGATGAAAGCAACTTTCATGCCCGAGGGGTTCTCCTTTTTCTCCTTTTTTCAATTTCAGTAACGTTTCTTTTCGTCAGATGTAGGTGTGTATGCATGCTCGTATTTTATCATTCGGCACAATTCAAAGTTTCATTCGATAAATTGAAAATTTCTCTCTACAAAAAAGTTAAAATTCGGGGCGCCCCTGAGAGGCAGAACAACTTTTATTTTTGAAAGCGGTGAAACGATTTTTTTTCACGAAAGTATGACACTGGTAGGAAAATAAAAAGAACACGCGCCGAACAGAACCAAATGAAAAGCATACTGTACATTTTTTGTTTTTATAATTGTCTGGCTATAAATAAATCGAGTGTTTTGTGTTTTATTAGCTTCAAACTGACCCATTCATTCGTCATTTTTCATCATGTGATACAGATATCATTACAAAAAACCATAACTGATTCTGGTTTCGGCGTTATTTACAATAGCTGAGGATTTTTTAAACATTGAAAGATTGATTCATTTAAATACAGCGCTGTAACTTTTTTTAATCCATATTTTAGAAGGATTGATTTTCTTTTCTTTCTTTTTTTCTGCAGGATTAGAATAATTTTAAAACGTCATAAAATAGCGCAAAAGAATACGATTTAGTTTTAAAAAAAAAAGATATGATGAAATGAAAAGAGAACTTTTATGACTTCATTCACTTGATTTATTGTGATTGCCCTCCTTTTTTTTCTTCTTTATAAAGTATTTGGATAGAATCACATATTATGTTTATCCTCAAGGTCAGCGAACGAGGGATTTCGATCATAAAGTATTAATATATGATTCGTTTCCACAAAGTTGAAGAAGATGCATGCATGTCGCAACCTCTAGCTATTATATGAGCTGAACTTGTGTTGCTTTTGTGGTGATCATTATAACGTTGCATAAGCCAGTTAATCAGAGTGAACTGCACAGTCTTCAGTGCAGTGGACTAACAAAGGGACAGATATGACTTTGAAACGTGAATGTCGTGCAATGTCGCTCAATGACATAAGCGACCTGACATCACAGAAGGATTTAATCTTTGACGAACTATTAGCTGAGTGCCAAGAGAGTGCCATATTATCTTTCGAAATACAAGAGAAACTTGACAGATTTTTCCTTGCAGAAAGAAGAGAGATAGTTTCCAGGCGCGATTGCGCCCCCTTGTTTGCAGCTTGCTGGCAAGGCAACATTGAAGCTATGAAATACCTCATCAAGCACTGCGGAGTTGATGTAGAACACAGAAGCATGTGGCCATCATCAGTTGTTAGAGGGATGCGTGCTTCTGCAACCAACCTGTGGTGGGCTGCTCTGAGAGGCAGATATAATGTGAAATGTTTGGTAGGACATGGAGCGGACGTTAACACTGTCCAACTAGATACTGGTGATACTTGTGTTTTAACAGCCTGTTCATCTTCTCATTTTAAAATAGTCATTTATTTAGTGAAACATAAAGCGAATATATTGGAACCAAACTACAATGGAGTCACTTGTCTCATGAGCTCATGGCACAGTGTACCTTTATGCCAATTTCTCATCGACCATGGTGCCGATTTGAATGCTCAAGATATCCAGCTCAAAACGGCGCTGCATTACGCAATCCAAGGAAATAATTTTGGAATTACCAAACTTCTTCTTGAGAATGGTGCGAACCCACTTCTGAAGAGTAAGGATGGCGATGATGCATTGCAGATGGCTTGTCTTTGCAGTGATAGGTATGCATTTGAATATTTAATTCAAAAATATAGCTATTCCAAAGAACGAATTGCTGAAGCATATGAGCTAATGGGCTCTACCCTTATCGAAGAGGGTGGCAATATGAGAGAGACTTTAAATGATTGGCGAATTGCTCTTTCGATCAGGAATGAGGATTCAAACAATTTCTTAGAGAAGAAGACGATCCAATGGAAAGATTCTTGCCCGCACGCAACTGGTTTCAATTTCGTGGATTCGACCAAGAATGAGGATTCAAACTACTTCGAGAAGAAGATAATCCTACAGAAAGCTGCTTCTAACCAGTATGCTACTGAATTTAATTCCGTGGACTCGATCAAGAATGAGGATTCAAACAACTACTTAGAAAAGAAAACAATCCAACGGGAAGCTGCTTCTAACCCGTATGCGACTGAATTCAATTCAGTGGAAGAACTGGAAGTTTTCGCATTGGATTTCGATGCCATGACTATGCAATCTTTACTTGTGCGCATTAGAATTTTGGGTCCATCCCACATTTACACAGTTTCTAGTTTAATACAACTCTGGGGAGTTTACGTTCATCATTTTAAACTCCAAAGGTGTGTGGATCTTTTTCCATATTTATTAGAGCTTTGCTTCAAAGAACGGTTACGCATGGTGGCATGTCAAGCTGTTCGAGTTTTAGTGAGTAATTTTCGTAAGTTTTATGCAAAACGTAATACTTTAACAGAACATATACAATTTTCTTATGTATATGAAATAATTCGGTTGTTGATTTCAAAAATTTTCTCATCAAATGAATCCTTAAAAATGAGACAAATTTCTGCGGAATATCAATATTGCTTTGATGAGCTGTTAAAAGCTTTGTCTTACCTTCTTTACGCCATCTACGTCATTCCTAAAACTTCGCAAGAAATTGTAGCAATGGAACAAATTCTGCATCGAATAGTATGCATCAATCCTCGAACCTTTTCTGATGACACTATACTGCATTTAGTAGTGTCAAGACACACTTTGCTGTGCGTTAGTCCAGCTATGGATATTTTTCCTGATGCTGAAGTAGCTGAACTGTTATTGCAGTGTGGTGCCGACGTCAAAGCTGTGAATCGTTGCTTGAACACTCCTTTACATGTAGCTGCTGAGGCATCCAATTACAGCCCAGCTGTTTTCAATACTCTTTTGAAGCACGGAGCCCATACAGATCATAAGAATAAAGCTGGAAATACTCCTTTTGATGTGATGAAAGAAACAGACAAGTTCAATGTGAATCCCTTCCAATACACTACACTAAAATGCCTGGCAGCTCGTAAAATAATGGAAAAACAGGTTCCCTTTTCTGGTAAAGTTCCTGCAAAGATTGAAAGCTTTATTCGTGTTCACTGATTTGTTTTTACGTTTTATTTCAGTCTTATTGAGCTACTGAGAGCGTATTAACTGCAGAGTTGTGTACATAAGGGATTTTTATGTGAAAGTAAAGACAGAGTATAAGTAATTGAATTTTTTGGATGCATCAATGAGAAATATACTGAATTTAAAACTTGTTTCAGATATACTTTGTTCTTTTTATTAAGTAACTAGCGGTACCCGCACGGCTTTGCCCGTAGCAGAAAATCAAAAGGTCATTTGGTTCGCCTGTATATTTTCAAATAATGGATCATGAATTTCACTCCAATTTGCTATGTTAATTTACTGGCCCATTTTATGGCATTTTGATTGTCCACGTAATGGTAATTTGTTCGTCCATGTTATGATAATTTGCTCAGTAAAATGTTGTTAAAATTGGAATAGAAAAAAGAACAAAATCGAATTTTCAAAAATAGCTTGGAGGTGCACGCCCCCATGCTACAAACTAATTTTGTGCCAAATTTCATGAAAATCGGCCGAACGGTCTAAGCGCTATGAGCCTCACAGACATCCAGACATTCAGCTTTATTATTAGTAAAGATTTACAATAAAATTAAGTAGCAATTTTTAGTCCAATAAAATATGACAACAGAAAACTAAATCTTAATTTTTAATGGAATAATCAGAATGAGTAAGAACAAACTGAAAAGTATTCATCCACTGTTTAACCTACATGTTATACCGACAGCCCGGTTATCCCATCCAGAGACTGCAGTTCCAGACTGATTACTCCATAACAAAGACGAAACTGTAGTCTCTGGATGGGATAACCGGGCTGTCGGTATATTGCATGTAGTTCTGCCTTAGCATTGGCTTAGGAGTGGTAACTTCCTGCTTAACGCTGTGTTTCCTGTTCACTCTGCTACTTTGGTTTAGCAACAGAGTACAAAAAATTTAGTAAATAGTTAAAATAATTTTATTCATACGTAGATTATTGAACATTACATAGCAATTAAGTTGTTGTAAATGGTGTGTCTTCTTGTGAATAATTTTACTGTGCCTCTTTACTTAAAGTCCTTTGCAACTACTATTAATTATTTGATAATTATCTGTCGAAAAGTACTTTTCTTTACTTGTATATTAAAACTAGAAAATCGCCCGTCAAGGTATGACGCGTGAAAATTGCTTCTTTATTTGAACGAAGCCATTGCCAGTTTGGTGATAGTTTGATAGTTGAAATTGTTACCCTAACTCCAGTGGATGAACCCTAAACTCCAGCAGATAGTGTTCATTGTTGATTATTTTTTCGTGTCTTCATTCCCCTGAAATGACAGTCTTACCAGTAAAACAGTTAAGTGACCGGATCAAGTTCAGCGTTGTCACAATAAAAACTTTTCCCTGTCTATTAAACATTAGCAAAACACATTAACAAACTATCATGCCTTGGCGTGAATTTCATTGTTGAAATTCACGGGTTACTCGATCATTGGCCATTATATATATGAGGATATACAACTAAATGTGATGTCATTTAGCAAGCGAATTGGTATTTAAAACATATGACAGAAGACGACTTTTATGCTTCCAGGTCTTCCTATCCAGACCTATTGTCACCTATGCCAACTTAGAAATAGGTATACAAATACATGTTTTACCTCTAATCTTTTCATCCTACGGTTCTTTTCAGCCCTATCAAAGTTTCTCTGTACCTCTAGCTCTTCCCATGAGGAGATTATGAGCTTTTGTTCACATATTGCTTTAAAATGCTTATCATTTGATCATTTACCCCTCTTAGTCTTAGGCATAAAATATGATAACACTTTCAGCAATTTTTGTTACTAACAAGCTTAGAAACACATCAAAACTTTTATTACTGACGCTCCAAAAATCGTTAAGGTCGCGAGTCAGTTTTGCTACATGCCAAAAATTTACAAAAAGAAGATTTTTAAGATTTTAAATCTTGTTGCGATTGTACAGCTTTGTAAAGTACAAACAGTTTCCGATTTGGAATGCTGCTTTTCAAGGAGTTTCGGATTTCTCAGACCAATGTGTTCGTATCATTTTTACACTCAAAACTTAATGGGAAATGTGTATTTCTGACGATGGAGGATACTTAACTGAATAAACTTTAACTTGGACACACGTTTTCTTTTGTGCTTCGCTTTCAATAAACAATCTGGAACAGCACAATATAGTAATTTGCACAATTCTTGCACATAATTCGGTTGGACGCTTGTATACCAGAACCTACTCTTTCTCCTTTTTCCTTCTCCTTCCTTTTGTTCTTTCTTTCTCTTTTCTTGGGAGTGAAGGGAGATGTTATCTAGATTTTAAAATGATGCAAGTTGCTCAACATAACTTGCGTTAATTAGTAAATATTTTTCTTCGGTTTTTCCATTTTTCAGGTAGAAAATTTGAAGATGTAATGAAATCATTAATTTAATTTTTTTATTGCTGCTTTTTTTTTTTTTTTTTTGTATTTTAAATACACATACAAGTTGTGTATTTCTTTGGTTTATTTTGTTTGAAATATTAATAATTAATTATCATTACTAACATTTCTTTGACAGTTCAGAAATCTTAGTAATTAGTTAATAAATACAAACTGAGTTCAGTTTTCTGGCATTAAAACATCTTTTAGAAGTTATTATGCAGAAATATACTCTTAAAAGTTCGATGTTTTTTAACTTTGTTTCGAAACTTTATTGCATGTATTTTGAACTTAAGCCTGGCTTAAGGGCGATAAGTTACAGTTTAAATAGTATATGTTCGTCAGGACTGTATTGCATTATTATACCAAGAAATGTGACGACACAAAGTCACGAAAGTTGGCGATATGAAACTTTAGATTATATATAACATCAACTAACGTTAATCAACACACGATGACTTAAAAATGAAGGACTGTCATTCAAAAAATTACTTCAATCTCATTTGAAATAATTTTTTACAATAAAATAAATGCTGCGAACGTCCATCAAATAATTAAGTTTTTTTTTTTTTTTTTTTTTTAAATAAAATCTGTAGAAAACATTTTCTACCGCTAAATTTAGAATTATGGTAAACGTAACTTCTTCCTACTCTTCCGATTCTAAGGGGATGAACTTATTTCTGCCTACGTCACATGTGTCTGACAGAAGCCAACTCATAGTGACCGTACTATACCACTACTAATCATGGAAGAGTACTTATCTTGTCATGTTTAACTGAATAATTAATGTAATAATCAATTATAGAGAAATGACCAAATGCATTATCCGAACAAGAAGAGAAACAAGTTCAGTAATGGTTTACCCTTTATTTATAAATCTCAAAACGCTATGACGAACGAGAATGTTTAGAAACATTCTCATTCGTTAGAACTAATTTCCCACTCAAGACAATGCTTCATTCATTAAAAAATATTAACCATTTTATTTTAGAACTCACTTCGTTTCTTTCTTTTATGAAAACAATAGAACCAGATTGTTTACACCTCAATAGAAAAGAATACAAGAGCACGTCCGATGGATTTCCTTGTTTGAAGAATTTTTTTTAAGCAGTTATTTTCCTTCAAATTTCTTTTTCATTTATTTTCGCCCTGAAGAAGATTGATAATTTTCTTAATATACTTCAAGACAATACTTTTCCAAATTTTTAAATACCGTGCGAGAGAATGATTAAACAATACATCCTAGAAAATTGAAAAATGTGAAAAAATGAAGCTTCCGCGCTTTTGTATATAGTTTGTTGATAACTTGTATGACACAAAACAGGGTAGTGTTACTTAACGTCAAATAGAATAGGGGAGGTCTTTCAAACCTGTGTCTCTTTCAGTTTTCAACCGCTATTTTAAATCTGCCACTTTTATTTTGGTGCTAAAATGTACAGTGTTTGGCTGCGTTTAAATTATTGCCCTTAGAGTGACGTAGTGGTTAGGCGTTTGCCTCTTATGCCCATAGCCGTGTGGCAATCTGGCTCCTGTCGGAGGATTTTTAGAATGCAGAAAATCGTCAGTGTACATGCTGCATGATTATCAGACATGTGTCAGATCCCTTAAAAATTCGTCTGACCTAGAATACTCTCGATTAAATTAAATTCCCAGTGTAGTTTCACTTCGAAATGAGCCCAGGTACATCATCTGGTGGCAGGTCCCTCTCCTGGGGAAGGTGACCTAGGCAGCCGGCTAGAGCGGCATATTTTGAAGTTTAAATTTTTTTTTTAAATATGAATATCTGTTTCAGAGCCATAAGATTTACTGCTTCAATCATGAAACAAAATACAATTTAGAGTCTGTACAGTGCTTGGATGCGCAAAACTCAGTTTGGAATTTAACTAGAAACTCACTTTAGTTTTAAGCACTTTACTATTATTTTTATTTTATTGATATCTTACTATTTTATGTAGTTATTATTATTACTATTCAACGGAGGGGGGGGGGGCACTTGTCTATATCACTACGGCGGCAGAACTACTAGAGCCGGCCCTGCCTGGTGGGGAAACTGAAAGTCAAAATTCTGTGGTTATCGCTATCCGCAGATTGACATGCTAAATGAAAGAATGAGTGGCAGCTTCTGCGGAAGACGTCACTAGTTCTGCAAATGCTGAGAAACTATAAATCATGTGATTCTTGACTAAAGAGAGCGATCCTATATAGAAATAACGTTTCTAAAGGAACCGGAAGTTGTAATTTCTAAATGTGCCCATGTCTATTTTTACTAAATAGACTAAATTTATTGAATTTCTTGGGACTAGCTGTACCCTAGCAGAATATCTGAGCTTTAGCGAAGGGGTGCCCACCTCCCCCTAAGTGCAAGGGCGCGCCTCCCTAAACATCGCAAAGAACCCCCCCCCCTCCCAAAAAAAGAGCGGCCCCAAAATGAGAAAAACACCCGCCAACCCCCCCCCCCCCCCCCCAGGTCGGCATCCCTGCTTTAGCGCCAGATTTTTAAAATATGTGACGGGGTGAATGCTACAAGTAGGTAACCATCATTCCGTTTTTTTTTTTTTTTTTTTCACACTTCATCGAGGAAAACTCAGAAAATTAATACTTTTCACAATTTTTGGACAATGTAAAGATTTGATTTAAATGTAATTAAACTACCATTTCCAAGTTTTTCAATTAAACGTATTTTTACCTTCTTTCGAACAAACATTTTCATCGAAAGTGAAACATTATATATATTTTTTTCAAACTTGTAGTTACCTACTCGTAAGGCGGTATATCTTGTAACACAATGTAACACAGTGTTACTTTTCTTTTTAATGGAGTGCTACGAATTTCTGTCCCAATTCGTATATCGTATCGTATTTTCCCTTAGTTGCTTTAGATTTGCAGGTACATTTTTGTTTTCTTAATAACCCCATATGTTTCATTTCTAATTGATACTCTATTGAATAATTTCATTCTAAGTTTTATTTGCATGCTGTTCCTTCCTCAGCAAACTGTGAGAGATATTCATATCCAGATAATAATAATTACCGACAGACTAGTCAAACAGAAGGCCATCAGAATTTAAGTGGTTTGTATATGAAAATAAATAGAAGATCTTATAATCTGGTTGCCATATTCAATTCAATCATATTGTTCCCTCAAAAGTTATTCGGAAGGACACATAAAGACAGGCCAAAGATACACATTTACCCGATCTTATACACCTACTTTCAATTATTTTATTTTTGAATGCTTAAGGAATTACTTTCTTTTTCTTTTTCAGTGGGGTATCAAAGCTTTTTCGTGCTCTTAGTTACTTTTCATTTTTATTTTATTTTTTTTTTCTTTTTCCATTTTTTTACTAGAGAGGCTTTAGCCTTCTTGCTGACGCTCTCGAATCCTGAAGATGCCTTCGCCAATCTTATTTGCAATTTAAAATAGATTAAAACCGTCTGGTACGAAGAATCACTACCGAAGATAAAAATACGCTTCACGAGTAGAAAAAATAAAAATCTCTCTCCCCTTTCTGTAGAAAACAGAATTTAAGTACATAGCTCCTTATATTTAGAAAAATATTAAAGTCCTGCTCTCACTCGAAGATGAAAAGAATTGGAAGAAAATACGCATAAGAAAATGATTTTTAAAAAAAACTTCGAAGAGCCTCCCTCCCACGGGTTCTAAACTAACTTGCACCAAAGACTCTAGAGCATAACAAAACAGCCGTTTTGTACTCCAGTAACATTTAACTCTTCAACTCCGGCTATGAATTGAGTTTAGCCTATGATTTCCGCTAAAGTAGAAACCCTTACTATCATTTCCAATTTATTGAGAAAATGGGAACAAACTTCATCTTGAGCAGAAAAAAAAAACACTTGCGAATGACATAAAATGTTTAGGGGTGTGAGAAATCTTTCATGCCTTCAACAGACAATTTTTGAGAAATTTTAGCTAAAAAATTCAATTCCAAAGAACTAATTTGAAATTAAAAAAAAAAAAAAGTCGCTTCGAGGTGCAAAGCAAACCCCTGGGGTGCGAAGTAATATTTGTACGCCAAATTTCAAGGCGGCAAATTTCCACGGATACAATTTCACAATTTCTTTGACGATATATTTTGTTTAATACATGGAGATTATTTTTTAACTTTTGCTGAAAATAATGCTACAAAGAATAGTTAATACAAATACAAATTGCAGATATTGTTCCAGAAGGAAGGATTATTTTTCGTCCACAAACCAACATTATGTAACCTATATTTCTTTTCTTTCTTAACTACTAACTCATGTAAAAAATCAATAATCGATGATACGATCAAAGAGGAATAATGTGTATCCGGGTTAACTAATCCAATTTTTGAAATATGCTTTGCATACATTTATCGCTACGATGAATCTTATCATCGAAATCGAGTGCTTTCTCGAAAGCACTTGTTTCCGAAAACGAATTGATGACAGGGTACATGGCATTCTTTCAGCGTTTGTCACGTATTACTTGTAGTCGGAGATACCTTTCAGTTTCTTGACTTGCTGTAATTGCATTTCAATAGCTGGCTTGAAATTTCATTTGATTTGTATGCAAGTACTTGGTAGAGCACAGAATGCATTATGCGAATGGCGCTACGTTGGATAATGCAATTTTTAATGCAGAGTATTGTGCTGATCAATGGGTTTCTGAATTGATGTTACGTGAGCAATGTTTGGTTGAATAATATTTAAGTGCCAAATTTGTTCAAGAATAATATTTCGGTAAGTAGTAACTAACAAATTGAAAAGAGATATTTTAGTGAAGTTACGATCATGTTTCGAAATCATACGTTTAAAAGTGGAGCTTTTAGGGGGAACGGGAGTCATAAATGGTTGGGGCTGCCAGTTAAGTCATATTTCTAACTATATTCTAACTATAACTACCTTCTGATCGTTTTATGTGCTACAATTTACATCCAATTCTTAAGAAGAGCTATTAATACGACTTTAAATTCAAAAAAGAAATTTTTGGAAGAGAAAATAGGGAGCATATTATCACAAAGGAAAAAAATCTCTTGCAACAAACATTTAGTACGGAAATATGAGACAAAGTAAAATAGTTTAGGAAACTTCATTTTCTAAATCAAGAATTTACTATGAAAGGTACACTGCATAAAAAATAACAACCTATTTTATTCTAGTACTTGGTTGTTTTTCATTTTTAGCAGTAATTTAATTCCTTCAAATAAAGTGGAAAATGCTCATTTTACCGTAAGTTTCGGCAAAGTGAAAATTCTAATTGTTTTCTAATGAAATATTTCTTATGATTATTGAAACTCATTTTTATTTGAATGAATAAATAATACTGAATAAATTAATTAATAATGAAGTGACTAATTAGTGAATAAAAAAACTAAAAATAAGGAATGAAATAAATCAATGAAAAAACTTTTGTCTGATAAATAAGTAAGTGAATGAATGTGTAAAGGAATGAATGAAAGAACAATGAATGAGTACATCAATATCAATGAATGTGTAAATACATTAATAAATGAATGAATGAATAAATTACTGAATCATTGTGTTAATGAAATAAATAATGAATGAACAAATTATTAATGTGCCCAACGAATATGAAAATCCCTTAATAATCGAATTAATAAATGATGGAAAGATAAATAAATAAGAGAATGAATGTGTACATTAATTAATAAATGAAAGAATAAATAAATAAAATAAACTCTCAGTTTACCCAATTCACTTTGTCCCGCATGCACTTAATAACTGGTTCTACGTATTTAAAACCAAAATGTGCTCAACATTAAATAAATACCGCACTGAACTTCATTAGGTCTCCTATGATTTTTGAAATGTTAGCGACAAACACTTTTTCAATTTATGATAACAAAAAGTTTTTTACTGTATAAAGAATTATAATATCAGGATATAGTTTTGAAAATGTCTTGCATTATCATTTACGTTGCACTTTATCGGTAATTATTTCTGACTGACATCAACAACATATGTAATAACATAGTTCAAATTTTTCCTGATAGGGGGTGCATAAATAGAGTAAAATATTTCCACATTTTTACTTTGCCTCTTTTCCCTGATGTAATCAATCATGTAAAAGTTACCAGCTAAGAATGTTTCGGATTTAAGGTACTATTAAAAATATTTTAATACTATTATGCAAAAAAAAAAAAAAAAAGCCTGCTTAAGGTTTTAGAAATAAAATTGGCAGTGCATTCACTGATTTTAAAATAAATTACCATTAGAAAAGAAACCAAGAGAAAGTGTGACAACTGATGTCAATCCTCTATGATAGCGATTAGACATTAAAAACAAAGCCAAATATTTCAAATTGTATTTCTGGGGTTAACTAATTGTATGAAGTTAAAGTCGACCTCCAATGTCGTGCTATTTGCACGAATTTACTCTGAAAATTGTTATTGTAAACAAAATAAAACAACAACAACAAAAAAAAAAAATACACAAAAGTGGACATAAAAATTTAGTTTGCGTTAAACTTACTAAAGTATTTTGTTTTTTGACTAGGAAAAAAAATTCTAAAACACATTCCGAAACTCTGCTAATTAAATTGATTTAAATATTTTCAGTATAGGTAGCTTTTTAAAACGATGCTCAACTTTTGCAAACATTGTCTATACAAACTTGGTCGATGAAATTACCAAAGAAACGTTATAGAGAAAACTGTTAGGAGAAATCACAAAGGATTGTTCTTTGTGCTTCAAAGAAATTCATTCCGCTAACATTGTTGCATAACTTGACATGATTTTATCCTCAGCTCATAGAATATGTTTATCCATTTATAAAAATGACTAGAAATTCTCAAGAGAGATGAAGAGATGAAAATTTCTTTTCCAGGAAAAGAAAAAGATATTATTGAATTGAGTTCAGTAGCAAGGGGGGGGGGATGATTAGAACATCTTTTTATTAATGCATTATTTACAGAAGGGTAATGGATTGCGCATCAAATAAATATTATTTGAATATTCAATGCTGAATGCAGCGAAAGCGAGAAAAATCTATATACATAAATGGCTACTTCTGTAAGTAAGGATGTCCGGGGTAAGCTTCAAAATTATTGGACCAATTTTAACCATTTTTTCACCATAGATAGCTAGCTACATTATCGGGAAGCAACATAGGCTATAATTTATTCCTAAAAACTCAATTAAAAAAGTTATGTTGGAAAACAGTAAATTTCATGTAATTTCCCCATTAAATGATTAAATATAAAATCCATTGTTATATACAAAAATTCGTTGCCTCACAACAGCAATATTAATTCGCAACTCCAGAGCTCAAATACGCTACCTGGCGGTGATTTACAAAACTGCCGAAAAAACTAAAACATTGCGTTCCAAGTGTTCATTTTGGGCAAAACAAACAGTTTGTTATGTGTATTTTTTTCATTTGCGTAATTCATCATTTAGAATCGTCATCCGCAACAGCATAACATCAAAAATATCTGATATAAACTGTGAGTACACATTTTATGTATCTTGTTCTGAGTGAATTTGAATAAATATCAGTTTTTCAATTCGATGAAAAAAGTGGACTTAACAACATTGACTGGACACTAGAGCCGTGCTGAAAAATTACTGCTTTTTCTTAACCTAATTCCACATAAATGATTTAAATAACCTTGTTACTATAGCATCCAACTGAAATGGACAGTATGCAAATAAATTTTCTTGAAAATATTTATCGCAGAACCGATTGAAAAATCCAGAAAAAACGTTAAGAATTTGAACAATAAAAAATAAAAGCTTGGAACTTTTATCGCTAAAATATCGCGCTAACTTTACTTGATTGCTCTGCAAAAGCTGTCATTATCGGTGGAAGAGTTTCGCTAAAAATCTGTTTATAGGGTTATGGTTTTAGTATTGTGTGCAAGAATAATGTATCTTGACAAGATTTCGCATATGACTTAAATCATTTCCATGACGAATGAATTAAATGCATGATGATTTCTTTTGATATCCAATCATATAGTCATAGAAATATATTATCTAGAGTTAAATGTTACTCTTGACAGTCTGTCACGTATATGCACTGTTTGACAAAAATATCAACAAATGCCGGAAATGTCACGAAACTGAACATAATATGTACTAATAACAGTACAAAATGAAAATGCTGTTCGAAGCGGACCAAAAATTTATGAATACCGAATTCAACATCGTGAAAATGGCTGCTTCAGAACAACTTACTGTGTGTTCTGAATTAATTTTTTACTTTCGTAATACTTTTTGGTTTCTCATCTCTTTCTACATGGGTCAGAATAACCAAAAGGCTTCAAAAAATATTTTCAAATGAATAAAGAACAAAAAATCATACATGCGAACAAAAATTTTTGTCATTTCCTAAGTTTAGAAGCAATTTATACGTTACGGCGTGCGTTTGTTTTAGTCTTTTCATCCGCCATTAGACAGTGACTGCAGCGTCCCCTATAGTTTGTTGGAGTTGCGAATAACAATCATAATGAAAATTTTGAATCAAGGATTCTCTGGAGCAAGCATCACATTTATTGCTTTCTTAGGATTTTTATCCTCATCTATGCCAGTAATCAATACAGGGACTAAGTAAAAAGGCAATTGATTTTGGCAACAATTAGAAAATAGAAAGTTTAATATTTGAAATTACACAGGTCTGCAAAATTCGACTCGACGTTAAATCCCGGTTATCACAAATTTGCCATTTCAACTGCGCTTGCGCGCGGACTTAGCTGATTTCAAAACTCTTGCTAAATTAATTACAAACATTTTAAATTTGGTAATAAATATGAGATGGCAAGAGATAAAAATTAGAAATCACAAAGTTTTTTCTGATTTAGTTTTTAGGCCTCGGTAAAGATTGAATTTTGCGTCTTAATTATTAATGGATTCGGTGTTTGAACCGTCTGTCCTTTTTCAGGACCAAATTTTTAACCTCAGAAGAGCGTACTAGAATTTCAGCATCACTTCTAATACAAAGCCGAACCCTCAACCTAAATAAAAATGTATAATACTAAGCTGTTTACGCCTAACGTAAAATATCCGCAAAAGACGGATTTCTGTACTAATATTCCAATCATTTTTGAAGTACACAACGTGTTTTACACTTATGTTAAATAAATATTTCCAAACTAATAAATATTGAAGTGTCATTTTTCTCTTAAGATTATCAATTATTCATATCCGTAGTTTCATATAATATATCACGAAGTCGCAGTGAAAATATTCTAATCGCATTAATTAATTTGGTGAGACTCTCGCTCAGCTTAAATATAAACAAGCAACACGAAATCTTAAAACAGAAAGCCCAAAAATCTTAAGTCCGCGCGCAAGCGCAGTTGAAATGGTATGTTGACCGGGGTTTGTGATAACCGGGATTTAACGTCAAGTCAAAATTCGGATCATGAAAAAATGATTGTACGGTAATGAGTCACTTTTATTCTATTGGGTGCGCTGATTTTAAATATGACCGCCATTTTTCTCAATCACATAAGAGATTTTCACCAATTAGGCTTTAACATGTGGGCAGAAATTCTATTTTTTCTCTATTCTGAGAAAAAGGGTCTTTTCAAAATTTCTCTAAGTTTATTACTTACAAACGAGTTAATATATCAAACATTTGGAAATCACTTACTAAATATATATATTAATTTCATAGAAATAAGAATATAGTAATAATTAATTATAACTATTCAATTATAAAATAAAGCAAATTTTTCAACTGGCGCTGTTTTTTGCAGCCAAAGACTACGTAATAATGTTTCTTGGCTTTCACCATGCATAACCAAACTATCGCCATTAGAAGAATCTTTAAAACTTCTGTTAAAATCTGTACTATTATTATAAAGAGAGCGGATCTTTTTCTGTTTATATGTTCGAGGTAATCTCCGGAACCACTGCACCTATTTGAAAAATTCCTTTACTACATCAAAGGCGCTTTATTACTGAGTAACATAGGCTATAATTCGAAAAAATCCGGAAAATAGTTCTTTTTTTATTCAATTTAGTCCCAAATTTCACATAAATTCCCGAATATGGAAGTGAAAAATTCATTGAGAAGGAATACTAATGGACGGAGCCATAGCAAATGTCTCAGTGAAATAAGCTTGGGACCCAATGTTTCCCAGGTCAGGTGACTTGTTTGGCTGGGAAGTTGTCGCGTTTTGGCACGCAATCGCTCTTTGGGCATTAAATATTTTTCAGACGACGCGACGGCGCTTATTATGAAGTCGGGCCTACAAATCAGAGCAACTCCGGCTCCAACTCCTTTACCGCATAATAATAAATAAAAAAATAAATAACGGATACAATTACAGGCCTATCATTCAAATTCCCTCTCCCCACTTCTTTCTGGATTTTAAAATATAATGTAATTGCATTTTTCATGTATTTTGATGTTTATTCCCTAAAATGACGGGCATGTACAAACAGTTTAAAGTGTTCTGTTATTGACCGAAAATTTATGGATTCATATGTATTGTAATCAATGTTTTGAAATGATTTCATACGTTTGCATACTAGTATTTAAATTGAAATATAAAAATAGCAAATCTTTATTCTTGCGCATCTGCTGTTCACAGGAGCTTGGCGAGAAGATACTCGCCAACAGAGCAAATGTACACAAAATGCTTAAGAACCGTTAAAATAATTACTAGTAAAGTAAAAAGTGTTTTTATGGAACTAAAATGTTATTTGCACTCAAGATATATAATGTTTTATTACTTTTATAGGTAAAATAAGTACAAAAATTTAAAAATTATAGGCAACTGTAGAATATGTACTCGTTGAATGCATATAAATGTTATTTTTTCTTTATTTAGAAGTAAAAAACATTCGTACATGCTAGGGAAAAGTTACTGGACCTCCTGGTGTGGCTTTTTCCTCACAGTTTACAATGCTAGAATACTGCACTATTACTATAAATCTAATTTTTCCCTTCTGCAGTTAAAGGTTGTTATCATGCATGGCTTCAGCTAATGAAAACTTCTTCAGCGGTTACGGTCAACTCGAAATTGCTCCCCAGGTCACATGGTACTGTTGCCGTATCGGGATAGTAGGGTTGCACTCTCTCCATCTATTCCTTCTCAATGGAAAAATTACTTGCACATATTAATGTTATTTATCGTTGAAAAGGGTAGAATTTTACGCGTTCTAAACAATGTTTCCATGTTGTAACTTAATTACGGCGGGAGCAATTTGCGTTTTTAGCTCGAACTATTTTAGGATTAGCTGAAATTTAGGCACTACTTTCTTCATTAAAATTATCAATAAAAACTGAAGGAATTGTCTCACAGTTCTCTTTTTGACACCACTGGAAAAAGCAACATTTTTTACTCCAGATTTCTCTCGACCTACGTTCGCAAAACTTTACTTCTATCTTCAAAGGAAAAAAAAAGTTACAAGAGTTTTTAAATCAAGTTTGAAAATTTTCATTTTGATTCAGGTTGTCAACTATTTTATTTTCACGTTTCCACGGTTTGCTCTTTTTGAATCCATTGTTTCTTTCCTTATTTTGCATTTAATTTCTTAAACTTATTTTATTTCGTGTTTTCATGGTTACTCTTTTAAAATCCATCTTTCGCATTTTTATTTCTGAAAAGTATTTTAATATCAGTCGTCATTGTTTGGAAGGGTAATTTTGATGGGGTTTTTTTCTTTCTTCTTTTATTTAAGCCTGATTGTTGAATATATGTCAATTGACACAATTTTTATTCTCAAGGTAGACCGGGCAAAGTTGGGCAACGCAGCTCTTAATGTGGAAAGATTTGAAAGCTATTGTAAATGTGATTTTATGTGATGTCTTTTTTTGTTTATTTGGCGAAATATTTTAAATTGCAGTAAAAACGGCTTCACTCACTAAATAGAGTTTTAAAGCAACTATAAATCTAATTTAATGATTTGACGAAAAGTTTTAAATTCCAAAGAAACTTTAATAGTTTTTTTTTTTTTTTTTTTTAAGTGTGTACGCATTTAATACATGATCATTTCACATCAGAGGGGGAGGGGGCGTCAATTTTTTTATTCAAAGAACTTCCATTAAATTTTTAGCACGGGCGTCGCTGTGCGGGTACTGCTAGTGTAAAATGATCCACTAGGCAATAGGGCATCGGAAATTAGGCAAATCGGGGATATTTCGATAGTTGGGAATCTGTCGATTTATCTTCATTGGCATCAATTTTCTAGCAAAAGTAATCAAAAACGTATATGTGATTTCTTATGCAAAACATTTTGTCCACTACCTTTTAATATTGTTATTTTTTACTGAAATATTTCCTGTCACGTGCGGGATGAAACGGCAGTGTTCTCGTGGAATGGCCCATTAGGGCGCAGTAATTAATCAAATAGAAGTTTTCTGCATCGCACGTTTGCAGATAATGACATTACTTAGAATTTTGTGTTAAAAGTGACCCCAGTGAATGGCCGATTTTAGTTCAAATTTTTAAGTTTTGTGAAGCTAGTAATTTGGGCTTTGAACTCAAAAGAATAGGAGTATAATTGGATCGATACCTAAGTTACACCGAGAACCAAGGACGGATCCCAAGGGGGTTGTCCCCCTTTGGGATCCGTTTTAAGGAGGGGGATGTTGATTTTTTAACTTACCTGTTACCTGGTTTGTTCAAACTTTGCCTGGGGGGAGGGTGCCACAGCCTTTTATCTAAAACAACTAAATTATAAAGATTTTCTCCAAAGACTGTCTAAAATTGTCTTTTTGAAAGTTCCATTCCGAAAAAATTTCCAGGAAAGAGATTCGAATTCCATTCTTTTCTTTAATGTCATCAAGAAGCCCTTCACTTGCTTTTAAGATCTTCAATTCAGAAAAATTGGCGGCAGAGAATATACGTGCTTGTTAAATTTGTCAAACTGAAAACCACGTTTTTGGCTGTGGAGAACTTTCTGGGTGCAACAGGAGAAAATTTCTCTCCCCTTCAGATTAGTGTCCAAATTGTGGAAGTAGAAATGACTGGTGTCGCCATTTCTTGATGAGTTATCGTCGCTGTGGGAAAGGGGAATTGATGGTCGCTCGAATTGCTTCGAATCATGGTCACCTACTACGTTTCTAACGATAGTAGTCTACCATGCTAGTCAACCATGCTCCTAATGAGGGTCACCTGCTATGCTCCTTCGCAAATTTTTATCAGTTTTATGACATTAAAACGCTGGAGATAATGTCCATAGCTGCTGCATTGAGAATTTTAATGAACAAATTTTTAATATATTTTAATCTTTCCCTGCTGGGCTCCATTGACCATGACCCAACATACCAAACAATTTTCCCGTATATCAAAAGGCTTCTAATAAACACAGCTCTGAGCTTTCAATCTCAAAAGATAACTATGCTTTCAAAAGGTACAGAATGTAAAATTTCAACACGTATGATTAAAACATGGAAGCACATAGAAAAAATTATTCATATTTTCTGTAATAATTTTAAGATGAAGAACTTATTAATACTTATCGCCTTTTAAATGTCTACTTTTACAGCTTGAAATAAAATATCATTCCGATAAGTCAGAAAAAAAAATGCATAATAATTTTCTTCTTGAAATTAATTTCATTTAAAACTTTGAGAGTAATGCAAAAAATTAACAAAATTTTCATTAAAAAAGAGTTCGTGTACTTAGAATAAGCAATCTGAGCAATAATACTATCAAATAAATGCTCTTGGTCACAGTATCATTATTGATTAAAAAATTCCGACTTAACGACAGGCAAAAAGAAAACTGAAAGATAAAAAATAAGAGTAAAATAAACAATCAGCATAATTATAACAGCAATGTAAAGTTTTTAGTCACAGCAGCATTAAAATCAAAAATAATGTGAAACATAATCAGCATGACTGTTTTTGAGTCAAGCAACGACATACATTGCATACATTGCAAGGGCAGACACAGCTTCTTGATTTGGAGGAGTCATTAACTGAAAAGGGGGTCAAATAGAATTTTAGTGCACAAACAGGGATCTGGAACAATTTTTTGCCGCATATAAGTCCACAAAATATATTTTCAGGCTTGATCATTGCATGTACGATACAAAAGAAATTATATTTTCGTGATTCTACAAGTGGCATCACTGCGGTGAGCTGCCCGCCTCGGGTATCACCCGTCTGGAGGATAACACCCAAAGTAGGATTGTAAGTTTCTGAAAAATATGAAACTAAAATGCATTTTTAAGACTACAAATTTGAAAAATTTTCGTGGGAAAACCCTCTGGACCCCTCTTTCTTCCACTCCTCAGCATGGGATGAATACTATACTCAGTATTAGGTTCATATTGTCAGAACTTAGACTGCAAATTGTATGAATTTCATGCCTTAAAACCTTTTTTTTTTTTTTTTTTGCGTTTGTGTGGGGGGGGGGGGGGGGAGGAGAGTGACACCATAAATTGCCACCAAGGATTGTCACAACGTAAGCCACTGATTCCACATTAAATTTTTTGTGTCGACAATAAAAATAATTAAAAATTTCAGTAAAACAATAATATTCTGAAAATTATTAAAAAGATTTATGTCAATCACTAGAAAAACAGTTCCTGTGATATGCACTTTCACATGGAGAGTAGTCCTATTCACATAAGGCGTAGAGAAAAAAACCTGCAGTGATAGAGTCAAACTAACTGCAGTTTTGAAATCAGCACGTTTACTTTACTCTAAAACTGCTCGAAAACCGAACTCGTTATAACATTGATTACAAATTTCATTGTTTTTTCTATTTTTCAAAAATATTATTTTCTGAAAGAGAATGGTCAAAAACATGGGGTAAGTTACTTTTCTTTCTTAATATTGACTTATTTTCTCTCTTAAAAAAATAATCTTAGACGGCATTCAGCCGTAGTTTTCATTTTTGCTGCAGACGTCACACGTAAGCAAATTTCAGAGTTATCAGATTAAAGATGCTGCCAAACTTCGTTAAATGAATATTTTATTAACTAACAATTCTCGTTCCGCTAACACATTGTTCTCGGTGAAGAAATTAATAAAAGGCGACATCGCTTGCCAGAAAAGACAACCACGCTCTCGATTCAAGATGGCGTTCAGCACTTGTGACGTCACGTGATAAAACATTTTGGTTTAAAAACCAGAGATTTAAAAAAAAAAATAATTAAAAATTAAATTTTGGGAAAATACACAGTCCAATCACATTAATGTGACCACAGCGTACTTTCCACGTCAGAGTTAAATGGAAACCAATCACAGAAGGCAGGTGGCAGCACAGTGCAGTTGAGCGTATATAAAGGGTGTGTGAGGGCTTCGGAAAACATTTCAATCGTTAACGTAATGAAAAAACGAAGCGATTTATCCGACGTCCAAAAGGGCATGATCATTGGCTTTCGGGCCAAGGGTGGAAGCATTTCCGTAACGGCTGAGTTTGTGAACTGTTCGCGTGCCGCCGTGGTAAAAGTGTACCGTGCATGGGAAAATGGGACTGTCCAAAATCAGCGACGTGGCAAATGTGGTGCACCACGGGCCATAGATGACAGAGGCGAACGACGGTTGCGCAGATGCGTTCGGGCAGATAGACGGGCTACCATTGGGCAACTGACCACCAAAATGAACCAAGGGCTACCAAAAGTGTCTCCAAAACTACTATTCGGCGAACATTGCTGCGTCTGGGATTCCGAAGCAGACGCCTGGTTTCGTGCACCTATGCTGACTGCTGTTCACCGACGACGAAGGCTAGAATTTGCACACCAGTACAGCAGCTGGACGTCCACTGAGCATCGACAGGTAGCGTTTTCAGATGAATCGCGTTTTATGCTCCATCGGACAGATGGACGTTGGCGTATAAGGCGTGAAACCTCTGAAAGGAACCACCCTACAACCATTGCCGGAACGGTCCAAGCTGGAGGCGGGAGCATTATGGAATGTTTTCCTGGCATTCTTTGGGTTCACTGATCATTGCGGAAGGCACGATGGATCAATACAAGTACGCATCTGTCCTTGCGGACCATGTCCACCCCTACATGCGCATTGTTTTTCCTCAGGATGATGGCATCTTCCAGCAGGACAATGCTAGGTGCCATATAGCTGCCAGTGTACGTGCGTGGTTCGAAGAGCACCAGGATGAGTTTACCGTCCTCCCCCCCTGGCCAGCAAACTCACCTGACTTAAACCCAATCGAGCATCTGTGGGACCATCTCGATCGAATTGTTCGCGCCATGGATCCTCAACCGCGTAATCTAGCGCAGCTGGCCACGGCATTAGAGTCGGCATGGCTCAACATCCCAGAGAACACCTTCAGGGACCTACGTGACACTCTTCCTGCACGTCTCGCAGCAGTCCGCTCTGCGAAAGGTGGCTTTTGACAGATAGTGACATTAATGTGACTGGAATGTGTATAAATATTTTCTGACTAGATGTTAATATTTTTTTTATTCTACCAATTTCAGTGACTAAGAGCAGTACATTTGACTAAAGGAAACAACCCCACATTGTGCCCCAGTGTAATAATAATCAATATAAATTTGCTTCAGAACAACAAATGTTTTCATCGTCTCTTGAAATTTGCAAGAGCGTTCCATCTTAATCAGGAACATTTTCTTTGACATCAGAAGCATTTCTACGAGGACCGACTCTCGTTCAAGTTGATCCACGCACTAATCTCACCCAACGTAATATACTTTTTCCCCATAATCCTTTTCGTAGATTTATGAGACGACTGAGATTCGCTATGGGTGGCAGATTCCTAAATAGCTGCACCATGTGGGATTATCGTTCTATAGAAAGAGGAAAGTCTGGGATCGATGGTACGTACACTGTCATCGTGAATAAGAGGATTTGAAGGCTGTCGAACTCTAATCTCAATGGATAATGTTCTAAATGTTTCTCGAAGCTAATTTCTTAATAATCTAATTAAGGCACTCAATTCGGAGAAATTAGCCTGGCAAAGTTTGAAATCCGGAATTTAAAAGATATTGTATATAGGGTGTTCCGTTTTAACCTGCAAAAAAACCTCTATTTTCGCAACCGTTAGTCCTAGATGTATAGCTCCAATGGGGTCATTTTCAAAATTTTAAAAGTATTTTTTTCTGAAAGAGCATGCTTAAAAACATAGGATCTGACCATTTTTTAAATAATTTGTTTAAGTTTATTAGTTTTAAGAAAATACGTAAATCGGCGCGCATTGAATGTTTATGCTTCTGTCCGATGACATCACACATGATGAAATGTCATTGTGTGTTGCCATTCACAGAACAAAATATTTAATTCGCATCTTTACTCACGTGTATTGGCAACGATATGGTTGATAGAAAGCGTGGAGCGCAATTTTAATTCGCTTCTTGATTGCTATGGCAAAGTGCATGATTTGTGACGTCATCAAGACCACGCCTTGTTTCAAAAATTGGACATTTAAAAAATTAATAAAAAAATAACTGTTGGGAAAATGAATGTATTTTCTAGGTTCATGTTATTATTATTATTTTTTGCTTATTCTATCAATTTCAGTGACAAAAAGTACTACTTTTGACTGAAGAAAACAACCCCATTGCAAAAATGTTCAAAATGAGATTCAGAGTTATGATATTAAAAGTTTGAAGCAAAAATAAAAATGAGTCAAAAAAGACAAAATTTAATTTTTTTATACAGGCCCTAGGTCTCCTTACTTATGTTTAGGAAAATAATCTCCACTGAAAGATATTACTAACACAAAAAACTTGACATTTGTGCGACCAAAACCTAAGGAGATATTCGAGTTCAAAGATTTAAGGGACCGTGCAGAAAATGAGATTGGAACTAATCGCCCTTTCAGAAGAATGGCAGGTTGTAGAATTAAAAAACAGTTTTTTTTTTTTTTAATTTTCATTGCTATTCAAAAATAAATGCAAATATTCTGCCACGATACGCAAAAACACACTACAAAACCTCGAACATTTCAATTGGAAGTATGCATCTAGGAATAACGATTTGCGAAAATAGAGGTTTTGCCTGATAAAACGCAACACTTTGTATATTGCCTAAACCAGCCGGCAATGTATGAAAAGATTCCTATTTAACACATTTCTTTAGTATTCTATCGAATTCCAAATGACTATGTGGCTAAGTATGAAATACATTGCTAATTCGTAGGGAATATATCGTGGTAAGGCTGTGAATTTCAATGCACCCCTCAGGCTCCCAATTTAACAGTTGCACATTGCAATGGGGTTGTTTTCGAAATTTTAAAAGTATTTTTTCGAAGGAGCATGCTTAAAAATATAGGATCTGACCATTTTTTAAATAGTTTGACAAAGTTTAACCATTAAAACATTTTAATCGGTGCACAGATTCAGTTTTATATTTAACGCTTCTGCACATGACATCACTAGTGATGAAACGCCATTCACTGATGCCATTAGTGCAGAGCGCAATATTTAGTTCGCATCTTTACTCACACGTACTGGCAACGATATGGTTGATAGCAAGCGTAGAGCGCAATATTAAATTCGCTTCTGAATAATCATAACCTGGAAACGTGGTAGACAGCAAGCGTCAGCATTCAGCGCGCCAGTGGAATACGCGCCATAGTTCATCACTTGTGACGTCATAAAGATCACGCCTTCTTCGAAAAATTAGACATTTAAAAAAATTAATTAAAAATTAAACGTTTTGAAAATGAAAGTTTTTTTTTTTTTTTTTTGCTCCATGTTTTTTTTTTTTTTTTTGCTTATTCTATCAATTTCAGTGACTAAATGCAGTACTTTTGATTGATGGAAACAACCCCATTGGTTGGTTCAGGAGCGTCAAATACGCAAAATTACTTAAATTTGTTCAACAAAAAAGTTTTAAATTTCACTGTGTGAAATATGAACAGTTTCATACAATGACTAGACTTCTATAGAGTGCCGGATGGAACTGTTTCCTTCAGTCAAAAGTACTACTTTTAGTCAATGGAATTGATAGAATTTTTTTAAAAAAGCAAAAAAATATTATTTTCCCCAACATTTACTTTTAATTAATGGTTTTAAACGTCAGATTTCTGAAACAAAGTGCTTCATCGTGTGAAGTCACAACTGAAAAAAAAAGCCATCTTGAATCGAAGTGCGTGGTTATCTATTCTGGAAAGATATCGCTTTTTTAGTGATTTTTCACGGCAAGGAATTATTATTAGCGGTAAAAAAAAGTTTTTGGTTAAATAAAATATTCATTTGTGACGAATCCTGGCAATGTCCTGAAATTTTATTCTGGTAACCCTAAGGCCCCTATATATACGAGCCGACGCATCAGCTTAAGATCAGCCATTTTGGATCGGAGCGCGGTGATTGAGTGGTTGTCTTTTCTGGAGAGTTATCGCGTTTGGTGATTGTTCCCTGCGAGCAAGTATTAGCGGCACGTGATTTGTTTGTTGAATAAAATATTATTTTCGGCAAATTTGGCGAAATCCGAAATTTTGCTGTGGTAACCCTAGCAGTGCAACAATGAAAAATCCGAAACAAAATGGCTAAACTTAAGCTGATGCGTCGGCTTATCTATCTAGTGGCTCTAGGAAACCCTAGTGATTTGTTAAGTTGTGACGTCAGTAGCGAAAATGAAAATAACGACTGAGCGTCATTTAAGGTTATTTTTTAAGAGGGAGGATAAGACAAAATTTGAAAGAAAAAAAAAGAAACTCACCCCATATTTTCGGCCATGCTCTTTTAGATTTTTTTTTTTTTTTTTGAAAAATGGGAAACATTCCAATTGCGAACCTAACCGAGTACCAGATATAAATACCTGATCATGTCCTTTTTTTCGTACTTCTTTTCGTGTGACCACTATAGAATGCTGAGGCATTATATACAATGCCTAGATAAAGAATGAAATAGTCTTCATTTTTCATATTTTGCCTAAATGCGTCAATTTCAAGTTCGTAAAAAAGAGAGCACCTAAAAATGGTTGCTTGGAACCTGTAGAAATTTGAACTCTGGATTCAAACACGTACAGATACATTTTACCCAAAATAACAACAGAGTATGATATTTTCAATTACGTTGTTACTTTTACTATGAACAATAAATTTGTGCCACACAAGTCGGAAAACACCATTAAACTTCAATAAGATAATGCATAAAACTTAGATGGGGGCCATTCATTTATTACGTAAGGATGGTTTTGGCAATTTTTGATCCCCTCTCTCCCCATGCAAGGGTACATAAGATTTTTCAAATCTCCTCCCCCCTGTTCTTACGTAAGATTCCATTTCGTTTTTTCAAATAACAAAATAACGAATCTTACATCACTGGAATCGTTCTTAAATTCACTATTATTAAATTAAACCGTTTTGGGTAAAGAAATATTTACTAAAAAGTTGGAATCTAGACAATGTTTTTCCGACATTATTTAGTACATGATGCGATACTGATTAAAAATAAAATATACCATACATAGTAAAATTCTTTTATTATATTTTATGCTATTCATTCTTTGTAAAACAAATAAAAAACAACTATCCTAATATATTTTTTACCTTTCAGATGCTAATGAAATATGATCACTGCCAAACTACTTGACCGATTGATTTTTAACTAGTGTTCGCCCAGCGGTTGAAATTCGACCATATTCATAAATGAATATTTGAGAAAACTTGTATGAATTTAACTATTTCCAACATTTTTATTTCTACTCTTACTCATGTTGACTGCATACCTGGAAACAGTACAATTTTTATATGTACACACAATACCACAGTAATAATTTATTCCAATTTTGCTTTTTATCTGTTAATCTCAAAATAAATGAATGAAAGGGAATATTTCGGTAATGAGGTCGTTTCCGAAATTTGTAAAGTATTTTTTACTGAAAGAGGATGTTTTTAAACAAAGAGTTTAACCATTTTTTAAATAATTTGAATAAATGTAATATTTTTTAACAACTATTTCAATCGGTGCGCAGATTGAAATTAATTTTTTGGCATCAAAAGCGATAAAATGACACTCATTGATGCCATTAGCGCACAGCGCAAATTATCATAACCCGAAAACACGGTTGAGAGCAAACCGTAAATATTTAGTGCGGCAATGGAATCGCGCGCCAAAGTACGTCACTTAAACCGTCATAAAGATCGCGCCTTATTTCTAAAATCGGACATTCAAAAAAGTTTTAAATAAATAACTGTTGAGAAAATAAAAGTTTTTTCTGGCTCAACATTTTTTTTCTTAATCTATCTATTTCAATAACAAAAAGTAGTACTTTTGCTTGAAGGAAACAACCCCATTAAGAAATTGGTGTGCTCGACAAATTGCTGGCTTGAATAATTTTATTTTGGATATCATGTTGCTTTGTGCTAACCCCATGCAAATAAATATTTCTCTACTCTTTGTTTACGTATGCAAAGGAAAAACATTGAAACAAAAAAAATGGCGCAAATGGATAAAAATCACCAACTATCCGATTTTCGAAATCTTCCCGGATGAAATGAAGCATCAAAACTCAATTTATACGTAAAACTTCTGTGTGAACAATGTTACTTATAAAACGTCTACTATTATTGAGTAAGAGTTGCTTCTTCGTCATTAGAAATATAAATTTCCAAGTATCAAATGAACGAACTCTACTCGTGTCAACATATAACTGTCCATTCAAAAACGATGGGCGTCGTAATAATAGTACAATTTTTAAAAAAGGTCGACTTTGTGATTTGTTTATGGTTAAGGGCGATGCATAACTGATGTCACACTTTTCAACACTTTCGACCCTCTCCCCCCTTTGTCACAATGTTTTGCACTTCACTATAGCCCTCTTCCCTTTGTCACATGTCACGCTGTTTTTCATAAACGTTCCTATTAAAAAAAGGGCTTGTTGTCACGTTCACCCCATTGTATGCCCCTCTTGTCATGTGTTTCCTCTCCCTTGTCACAAACTGTTACTATTCCGTGAACCCAACCTTAAATCGGGACTTCATTCGTGGACAGTCCCTATATTGTGGCAACCGTATGCAAATATACATTTCCCTACTCTTTGTTTTCGTATTCAAAGTAAAAACGTTTATCGAGCTGTAATCGGTGTCAAAACTTTGATGCCAATAGATGAAGAAATCCCGCCAATTTAAAAAATGTCGAAATCCTCCCGAATGAAATAAATGATCCTGCAAAACTCAGATTATACGCAAAACTTCTGCATGAACAATGCTTCTTTTAATAAGCTTAATATTATTGAGTAAGTTGCCTTGACCTCTGCCGTTAGAATTATTAAATTCCAAACAGTCAAATGAACGAATCCTAATGGCTACATTAAAAATTGTCCATTCCAAAAACACTGGACGTCGCAATAATAGTGTATTTTTAAAAAAAATCGTGTTTGTGATTTGTTTACGGTTTAGGAGAAAACTGACAAATGCACTTTTCAAAATTTTTGATCTCACTCCCTTTTGGCGCAAAGTTTCACATTTCACCATAATCCCTCTTCCCTTTGTCACATATCACAGTGTTTTTCATTAAATGTTCTTATCAAAAAAAAAAAAAAAAAAACTTGATGTCCCATTCTCCCCATTGTATGTTCCTCTTGTCATTTATTTCCTCCGCCTTGTCACGAACGGTTACAATTTAATGAACCCCACCTTAAACAGGGACTTCATTCATAGTCAGTTCCTTGCAAATAGATATTTCTGTACTCGTTTTTTACGAATGCAAAAGAAAAAAATTTCTCGTCCTGGCATTGGTACCAAAATGGATAAAGTTCGCCAATTTCACAATTGTTAAAGTCGTTCTGAATGAAATGATGTCGCAAAACTCCCTTAATACGTAAAACTTCTGCACAAACAATATTTTTTGTAAAAGTAGGCATGATCTTGCCGTTAAATATAAAATTTCCAACAGTCAAATGAACGAACTCGACTCACGACGAAAGCACTGGACGTGGTAATAATACGCCAATTTTATCAAAAGTTTCACCTTGAGATTTGTTTGTGATGATAGCAAATGCAGGTATTATTGGGAGCTGGAACTGAAAGTGGGGATATTTCGATAATTGGGAATCTGGCGATCTTTCTTCATTGGCGTCAGTTTTTAGCTCCAGTGCCTGCGCGAGAGGTATTTTTCTTTGCAAATCAAAATAAAGAGATCGGAAAAATCTATTCACATAGGGTTACTATAAATCAGCAGGGTTACCAAAATAAAATTATTTAAGCCAAAAATGAGACGACCGCGCCAGATTCCCAATTATCGAAATATCTCCCTGAAAGTCGTCCCTCACTCCTTAAAATAATTTATTTAAATATTAAAATCGCGAAAACATAATCAAAATGAAAATATTTTAAATGCCCGTAGTTACCCAAAAAGTCTCAATAATAAAAACAAATGCAAGTATTTCATTTTTTATGCTCAAGCGAGAATTGGCAACACCACAATATTATTCAGCATTTTTTCACGCTCTATGTCGCGTGAAAAAGCAAATAAAAATGAATTTTCTCTAACTTTTAATTGCTTCTAGCGCTGTTTCTAGCCAACATAGCGGTTTCGATTTTCGCGCGGTAAAACCGGGTAAAACGTGTTTCAAAGCATTGTTTGCGAGCTTTCCAATTATACCAAGATCTAACCAGGAAACATCACGAGTTCAGTAATCATGAAAAATGTTAAAAATGGTCGCATTCGAAAGAGTATGTTTAGAAAAAAATTTGACCCAAATATTGTGTGCCCTCGTCCTTTTGTTTTTGAGATATGGGGGGTCAAAGTCTGTCGAAATCTTACGAAAATTCGCCAAATTTAAAGACTTGGCAAGAAATGGAAAATACCACGTGATTTCATCGCCTGCGTCTAGCAAGACTCTCATTTCCATTTCTGGTCATCTGCAAAGCGCGTAAACGATGTTTCGAGTTAACCCTTTACTTGTGTGGGTAAAATTAAAAAGTAACTATGAAGCCTGTGAAATGGAAACTAGAGAGCTTTATCCAGAGGAGCTACAACTTTATAACGAAATTGAACGTAGGATTTAACTTTGTAATCGTGATAATAATGCATTTTAGAATTTAAGTGCATTTCAAGTGTGTTTTACTTAACTAATTTAAGTTTGTACTCTTGTAATGAAATGTGTTATAAGTAATTAATAATTATGTACGAGAATTAATATGAATAAGTAAAAAAAAACATGCTTATTAAAGCTTATATATTGAAAATAAAATGGATAGTTTTTGATGTTGAAAGAACATGATCATGGATTGTAGTATCCCAGCTCTTATTTACTTTTTCAAAAGTTATTATCATTCATGAAGTTTTATTGTCTGACCACTGCTAGCGAAAATGTTTAATTTAAAATCGAAAAAAATAATAATTAAAAAAAAAGAAAACAACGGATAGTAAATGTCAAAAATTTGCACAGCAAAATTAACGATGTCGGAAATTACTTCATAACAGATTCTTATCAAAAATTTTACAGTCGACGTTCATTACAACAACCCCTGTAGTTCGAAAAAGTCTGTCACTGCAACTGAAATTCGCTATAACGTAAATGCACATCATATTGCATGTTATTTAGTCATTTTTAAAAATACTGAAGTCACTTTTACCAATTATGTTTCACGTTAAAAGGGAATTCAAATACGAGCAAAATAAACATTAATACAGTTTTTTTTTTTTTTTAATTTGACTTGTTAGAGGGTTTACACATAACTTGAAAACGATACACATAACGAAAAACACACTGGAAATAACTGACAGAAATCTTTTTTTTTTAATTTGAGAACATGGTTTGAAATCTTTTAAAATGTCGTTTTCTTCGTATTTAGATACTGTTGAAGACTTCAGATTTACGACTTTTCAAAAAAAAAGACTTTAAAGTGTGTTTACCGTTTCTCTACGGTTATCATATTTTTTTCAAAACAGTTTTATCATCGAATAAACTCTTTCAGTGGAAATATTTCACCCGCAGAAGCATAAAAGTTTTAAACATCAGTTTTTTAACAGACAGTCTTAAGAATAACAAAAAATTCCATTGTTTTTACAATAAAATAAAACAAATATTTCGGGCTGTGGCGTTTTTCCCTATAAAGTTGCACGTTAATATCCCGGAACACAAGCCCCTAAAAATTTCAATGCCGCAGTCTGTGCCACGACACCCCACGCCATGGTAGTCACCCCGAGTAAAGAATTAATGCGATATTTCTCACGCGTTTTGGTGGTGACCAGAAATGGAAGTGAAATGTCTTGTCAGATGCAGATGTTGAATTCGCGCCGTACCTTCCATTTCTGAACAAAACTCGCTAAATTTGGCGACTTTACTAAAAATTTCGGCAATTTTTAAGACATCATATTTCGATAACGTGGTCACGAGGGCACGTAGTTTCAGTGCCATAAACATGTTTTCCAGTGCTCTTTCGAATGCCACCAATTTGGAATTTTTTTGAATTTCCTTGATCGTGATGTTTCCTGGTAAGCATTAAAATGCTTTTTTCGTGTAGAAAAAGCGGTTTAAAAATGAATTAAAACTTAATGTTTCACGCTTCCAACAATGAATTTCAATAATGGAAAAGAGATAAAATTAAAATTTTTGAGTTTCGCTAACTAAAAAACGCTTATAAATTTTTTTCTAGTGGATTTAGGTTATTGGACTTTGGGCGCCCTGACAATTTCTTCGTTAGGAGTATTTTTTAAAGACCTTTCCAACCATATCAAATTCAAAACAATTGGACCTTCCGTTCGCGTAGAAAGAGCCATTTAGGACGAAAATGCGTTTTTTATTGATATCTTCGTTAATTAGAGTTCGATTTCAAATTTTTTTTTTATTGATGACACTAAAACTCGGCAATAGCTACCGAACAAAAAAACAATGAAGGCAATCGGTTCTCAAACAGAGGAGAAATCGGTACCGAAAGAAAACGGCTTGCCTATTAATATATACAGATGTGAAATATCAACTTGGCAATATTACGTAAGCATGGGTTTGATACCCCCCCCCCCTCAAAAAAGGAGAATGTAGAGATTTTTCCAACTCCCTCCCCCTCGGGACCCTTACGTAATAAATGAATGGCACCTTCATTGTATTGCTAATAACGCAGTTAACTTAATCGTTTGTTCTTCAATTTTAAGCATAAATACTCAGTGACAATGAAATAAAATGCCTAACTTTCAGATTCGACTACATTCAACAGTATATTAAACGCTGGCAATACCTACAGCGCTCCAAAAATTAACGAGTGGGTTTGAAAAACAAAAAGTGATGAAATGAACGAATAATTCAGTACCCGCGGTATGAATGATTGCAGCCGATAAAACGATCTAGTTTACTTTCCAAATAAATAAGTTATTTTAAAAAAATACTGTGGCTCTGATTAAGTAGAGCAAAGACCTTGAAAAAGTTCCACTTTTTCTGGGGAGTTCAGTGAAAAAGAAACGCGTTCTTGGAGCGAATTTGAGTTGAAATACTTTTACAAGCCTACTACAAGAGTAGTTCAACCCAACTCAGCGGTAATTACAGTTCCCAATCACTTCAAAACAGGTAAACATTGTCAAGGTCAGAGCCCAACTCATTAGAGTCACATTATACATAAAATTCAAGAGAATCAACGACGGTTAAACGAGGTTCTGGTTAATAGAGTATCGGATAATTCAAGTTCTACAGTATAAACAGATTTTCCCCCACATTCGGGGAACTTATTTTCTCCGGTGTACGTAGACTTTCTAAAAATTATTTTAGTAATAATAAATGCCATAATGTTTTAATTTAGTATTTTTTCAAAGAAATTGATTTTTTTTTTTTTTTTTGTGGAATTAGTTTACATTTCTGTACTGAAAAAAAAAAAATGCCCGCGAAACTGCGGAGACACCGAAACAATGCAATATCCGCAAAACATTTATGATGCTACATTTATTGGTTCGTTTTTGCAGTCGAAATAAATAGTACATAGTAAAATTTGTGATTGTGAGTTTTTAATTGCTATCAAAATACTTGTAAGCTTTAAAAGAAAAAACATGGGGCGTAATTTATTACATAACTATAAGTGTCCAGGATGGCTATCAATGAGAAAGCGTACACCTCAATTTCTTTATACTGATAGCAGAGCGACAAAATGTTTAATTAAATTATAAATGCATCAATGGGGTTGTTTCCTTCAGTCAAAAGTAGAACTTTTAGTCACTGAAATTGATAGAATAAGCAAAGAAAATAACATGGGCCCAGAAAATTCTTTCATTTTCCCAACAGTTATTTTTTAATTAATTTTTTTAAATGTCCGATTTTGCAAACAAGGCGTGATCTTGATGATGTCACAAATGATGCTCTTTTGCGCATTTTGTACCGCGTTTCCACGTTATGATAATCAAGAAGCGAATAAAAATTGCGCTCTACGCTTGCTATCAACCCTATCGTTGCCAATACAAGTGGCTAAAGATGCGAATTAAATATTTTGTTCTGTGAATGGCAACACAGAATGGCATTTCATCATTTGTGATGTCATCGGCAAGAAATGTAAATAATAAAAGCGCACCGATTTAAGTAATTTTTTTAAAAATATTAAAACTTGAACAAATTATTCAAAAAATGTTCAGATCCTATATTTTTAAGCATACTCTTTCAGAAAAAAAATACTTTTAAAATTTTGGAAACGACCCCATTGCTAATGGTATCATTATTGTTTTTTAAGAGTGGCTACACTACCAGTCTGCGTCATTTTATAAATATTTGAGGTTATTCCAGTTTTAGTCTCTAATGAGGATAAGCTGCTGTGTGCTGTCGTAAGGTTATATTAGGTATTCTAGAATTATTTCTTCGTAAGTTTTGGTGTCTGCTATAGTTAATACGAAATTAAAACTTATTAGTAAAGTAATAACGCAATGTTACTACAGTTTGCGATCAAATTTCAATATTTTATTTATATTGTTGCTTGATATTGTCAAAACTGTTTTTTTAAGAATGGACAAGGCTTCAAACATATCTTCTAGAAAGCGTAGGGAAATACAAACAATGCTACTTCCCTCCACACATATCCAGAGAGGTCCCTTGATAGTTTAACAGGTATTTTTAGGTCAATAGTTGCATAAATCAAAATTAAAATTGCCCAAAATATGCTACTTGTTGTGGATCACTCAGGAAAATGCGACAGAAAGCACATCATCAATGCTTGTACCGGCCACAGATAGTAATATTTTCCCCAAAAAGCGCAAAAGGAGTGTAGTCCGTCTTACTTATGAATGAACAGGGTATTGAAGTTTCCACCAGGACTGTCCGGAGGCGATTGGTCGAAGAGTAAAAAAAGCCACGTCACACCGAGGCTGAGAAAAAGCTTATACAGTGGCAAACAATAAAAAAAATGACTGTTGAGGACTGGAATTGTGTAAGTACTATTTGTAAGTAGTGCTATTAACAAATAATGTTATTAATTTGATTAATTTAATGTTTTATAGCCATGCTTCTCCGACGAATCCACTTTTAGCATTTTGTCGAAAAAAGTTTTTTACCAATGCCCCCCAGGCGGCGTGCGATGCCACATAGGGGAGCTATTCCATTAAGAATGTTTTTTAGAGAGTTAAATATCCGAAAAAGCAGACATTCCTAATTCAACGGTTGGTACAAGGAACAGTGATGCGTTTTGTGTTACATTTGTCAACGCGATCTGCTATCAGTGCTTTGTTTGGTCAATTGTAAGCTATTGATGGGTGTAACTACTAACTTAGAAACATCTGTTAAATTTGTGATAGTTTTCTAGAAATGTAAGTAGGAGAATAGTAATTCTTTTATTTCCTTACATTTTCTAGGGGACGTGTCTAAAACCTTGCCCATCCTTACAAAGAAAAAAAAAAGTTTTGACGATATCAAACAATGATTTGCTTTATTAATGAGTGCTACTTTCGTATCAACTATAGTAGACACCAAAAACTTTCGAAGAAATAATTCTAGAATACTTTATATAACCTCAAGTCAACATCAGTTTTTTCTCACTAGAGACTGAAACTGGAATAACCTCAAATACTTGTAAGCTGACGCAGTCTGGTATTGTTGCCACTTCTAAAAGACAATAATGATGATACCATCGGCTATGTACTGTAAAAACAAAATGTGGTTCGGGGTTTATTTCTTAAAGAAGTGAGTGTAAACTTGATAAAACAAGAATTTGAGTAGTGTTCCTAATAATTTGGCCGCTCACTGTACATATATAATGTACACATACCATTTCTATATCACGCAAAGTTAATCTCCCATTTTGAGAGTAACTCAGTTACATCTGTAATTTAGTGTATAATTAATATTCCGCATTACTCGGCTCATTAAGACATCTCATTGCCACAAACACATGTAGCTAAAAGTAATATTTCTAATATATTACGGTAATTGAATCAAATCACTGAAGATCCTAATTTGCTAAATCATAATACTTTTGCATTCCTTTATGGATTTGGAAAATTAAAAGATGTAAGTTGTTAATAACATTTTGTTTCTCTGCATTTAATCATTGATTTCATTGTTGAGTTTTCAACTGATTGCGGTATCAAATCTATTCCCACTTTGTATCCGGAAAATAGAAGCATTTGTGATTTTGGTGGAGAAAATTATTGATAATTTTTGGTTTACATATTTGTGCATCCTAAATTTGTCAAAGAATTGTTTTGCCACATCAGCGTAAAAAGTACGTTCATTCAGAGTGGATTTCAACCTCTGTTTCTCTTTCTTTAACTGCGTTTCTCGTGTTTTAATAGCGTTCTTACATCTATCGACTTGTAGTTGAAGAAAAACTCCTAAAATATAGTATAGTTTTTAAAAATTAAGAAATGTAAAATTATGAAAACCACTTAAAATGAATAATTAACCCGTTATAAGACATTCCGCCACATAAGATAACTTTGAACTATGAATGAATAATTAGTCAAAGAGGACTAAAGATCTTTACTTTGCAAGCTCATAGTTGATGCTATCAACTTTTTTTTCCTAATGAGGCTGCGTTGGAGTCTGTCTTTTTTTCTTTCTTTTTTTTTTTTTTTTGGCAAACATAGCGCGATCTTCCGATATAGCATCTATTTTTTTTCTCGTGGCACCACTATTAGCAGATGCATTTACCACGAAAATTTCGACGTCCAGTTTTCCCACTAGATGGAGACACTTGGGCTCTGTGCGATACAAAACTGCACTGGGAATTAAAATTTTGCCAAGAGCACTCCAAGCCAAACGTGTACTCGAGGAATCTTTTACATGCCACATAATCATACGACAAGCCGGCTGGTGACGTGATGGTTAGGCGCTGGCCTTCTACGCTTGGCGACCTAGGTTCTGACCTGCCCTGGGTGGTCAGTCGGTGGATTTTCGAGATGCAGAAAATCTTCAGCCCCCATGTCGTATGATTATGCGGCATGCAAAAGATCCGTTGGATATTCGTTTGGCTTAGAATATCCCTCGGCTAAATTAAATTCCTAGTGCCATTTCGCATCGAATGAGAGCCCAGGTGCCTCCATCTGGTGTAAACTGGGCGTCAAAAACACTGTGTCATGCATCAGCGCCTTAATGGTGGCACAAGAAAAATTGATGCATTGTTAGGGAGCGCACTAGGTCCGGTTATGGCCCAGATGCCTCTTGAGGTGAGTCTCTTATACAGCCCCATTGAAAAGTTAAAAAAAAATAATAATAATCATCATCATACGACATGGATGATGTCTATTTTTTGCATCTTGAAAATCCACCAGGAGCCAGGTTTGAAGTTCGAACCTGCGCCTTCGGACGTAAGATACCAGCATCTGACCACTACACCATTCTGTGGGTTTGCTGTCATGAACTGCGCTGCCTATTGTAGTTTCACTTAAGGAGTGGTTCTCAACCTTTTCACTAAGAAGGACCACTAGTACCCTTCCGAGTCTTAAGCGGACCACATACGACAGAAATAATATTTTCACAACAATTTAGGTAAAACACCAGTAGTGACCCGTGCTTCAGTAGTGGCCACTTCAAGTTTACTCTTGTACTTTGAAGAAAGAAATGAACAAAAATAATGTGATTTTTTGTTGGTAATTAAAGTAACTATCATTTTAAATGAATTTTATTCAACAGTTATTCGAATTTAAAGTAAGTAATGTAAATACTTCGGATGGGAGAATGCCAGATGGTCACTACAGAAATTTTGATTTTGGAGTGGCCACTGCTGGATCAAATTTGAGGTTTGAGAAAAAAAATGATGGAAGTTGAGAAAATTGAAATTCTGGTATTTTTAGAAGTTGGGAGGATTTAGAAAGTGTTGGGCTATAAAACGCTCATTGAGTTTCTAGAGGGGCAATTAATAATGTAGATTCACAGATTAAAAATATACTTCACTGTGGACACTACTAGTGCGTTTTAAATCTTGAAGTGGTCATCACTGGTGTTTTACCTTATACTATGTAAAACGAGATAAATCTAGAAGTTCTCCTCAACAATTTTTTTAAATGATATAGGTTTTTTCTACTAGTTATTTTCAGATCACACGAAAAAAGCTCGCTGTTCGCGAATCACAGCTTGAGAATCACTGCACTAAAGGAAATGAAAAAAAAAACAGCAAAGGTATATTTTCAAATTTGTGTAAGTTGTTACTTTGTTGCGATGGGCGTTTACGAGCGTAACAATCAGGTGGCGGAGCCACCTAGTTTTCTTGAAGTATCAAATTTATACTCGTGGTAACTAGTGTAAAACACTATGTACACACATTCTATCGCTCTTTTTTTTAGCCCCTAAAACAGCTGCACACACAAAAATTTCACTTAATTTTTGAAAAAGCAAAATGATGGTTGACAAACTCCCTCAAAATCAAAACTCAATAGAAACACTAAATCCCAAGATAGGTATAATGTGGCCATAAAAAATTAAATTAAAGTAAAATTTATTTCAATACTTAAAATGTACCCCTTACATTTTTGCAGGCTTGTACTTTGACTTTATCTTGAAACTCAAAGAATTTATTTTCTTGAATAAATGAGAGCTTTTGTGCTCCAAAATTGCGTATCAAACAAAACTCATACATTTCAATAAAAATAGAAAGCAATTTATACAAATACATTAGCTCCTTAGTTTCAAACTTCAAATACAAGTATTTTTTTTAAGTGTTTCTGTCGGATTTCATCAGCTAAGTAGCTTTAAAATGAATAAGAAGACAATAAATATTAGCATAAAACTTTTTTCTACTTAACGGAAGAAGAAACTGGTATTTAGTTCATAGCCTCAGCATTTTACTATTAATATTTTTTTCTGAAGGAGAAATTAAATTACAACAAGATTATTATATTCTTATACTGAGCTCTGAATGTTTCGTGCAGACACTGTACCATATTTTCTATTTCTATTACAAATAAATTAAAATGACGTCGATTTTTATGTAAGAACCAATTTGTTCATGACCACAGCTAATAACAAAATTATTTTGTGTGTATGAATATTTTAAAAATCGAGTTTATAAGTAAAGCACTTCCGCTGTTCAGGTTGATCCATACCACTATGGTAATAGTACATTCGTAACATCCTTCATTCACATTTGTTGCCCCTCTTGCCAGGGCTCTGAAGAGCCATTTTTTGACTGGACAATGCCCAGCCGCATGCTGCAAGGGTGTTACAAGACTGCCGCCATCACATTACCATCCTTCTCTTGCTAGGTCCATTCTCTGAGTTACGATCACTCGAGCATATCTAGGAACACTTAAAGTTGAACAGCCTTCGAGTTTATTAGAATTAAAGCTGCAACTGTGTAACAGGTTGACGTCAGTCCATCATACCAGACATGGGCCTTAATCCCTGTAACCCCTCGTGTATTCACCCTGCAAGTAGTCCAGTAGGAAGCTAAAACCTCCATTCCTTTGGGATTTTTCTGAAATGAATGATCATTTAGCTTCTATTTTGTACTCACGCGCTTATATGAACGTAGTGCGTGTAAATTCCGTTTCATTCTAATAACTCTTTCTTGGTGCGAAAAATTTTATGGCTAACTGAACTCTTTAATGTTTTGACTCTGCTTTTCTCTGGTAATTTTTTAGTTTTAGAAAATTAATCAATGGTGTCGTTTTGGAAACATTAAAAGTTTTTTTTTTTTTCTGAAAGAGAAAGCTTTAAAAACGTAGGATTTTAGTTTTAAAAATAATTTGACAAAGTCTAATATTTTTTTAAAAAATGTTTATTCGGTGCGCAGATTCAATTTTATTTTTCACACTTCTGTGCATGACATCACAAGTGATGAAATGCCATCCATTGATACCATTAGCGTAGAGCGAAGTATTTAATTCGCTTCATTACTCCCTGTACTGGTAGTGATGTGGTTGATAACGGGCGTAGAGCGCAATATTTAATTTCCTTCTGAATCATAACCTGGAAACGCGGTAGACAGCAAGTGTAAAGATTCAACGCGCCAGCGGAGTGCGCGCCAAAGTTCAACTCTTGTGCCGTCATAACGCCGCCTTATTTGGAAAACCGGATATTAAAAAAAATAAATAATTTTAAGTTAACCGTTTTGAAAATAAATGATTTTCCTCACTCCATGTGATTCATCTATTTTTTATTTATTTTGCTCATTTTATCAACTTTAGTGACTAAAAGTAGTACTTTTGAGTGATGGAAACAACCCCGTTGTTGTTTCTGTTTCGAATGAGGATGTGTAATGGTTCCTCACCGTTTGCCGATCTCCCCCGCACTTATCCCTTCCTTCTTGTGGCATCAGAATGAGAGCCCTTTGAGAAATTCGACTTACAGTTTCCCACTAAATCGAAGCACCTGGGCTCTGACGGAGCAACTAATAGTTTAATTTATCCGAAAGCATCCAAGCCGAGCAGATATTTCAGAGATCTTTAGAACATCGCATAACCATCCGACGTGGACGCTGACGATTTTCTGCATCCTGATAATGCACCAAATAGAGCTGTGTTTTAACTAATGACATTGGTCAAAAGATGCCAATGTCTTACCACTATGTCAGCCTATTATCGACAATTTATTAGCAATATTTATCAATTTCCTGAATAGAGTTTGTCAATATGGTTTAACTTGAAGATGTCATTATTAGTGCTGATCTTTCAAAAGTGATTCGAATTGACAGGGTATACAAAAACTTATGCTACTCTTCAGAATAAATTTTTCTCGCAGCGAAACTTATGCGGTTAAAGTCTCTATAAAGTTTCTTTTTTTTATTTTTTTAATTTACACTTACTTTTACTAGCAAGGATGGTGAGTCAAGTTGTTACAAATCTTGCTCAAAGTTGCTCGAATAAAATCTAAAATATGCAGGTCTCGTCTGTTGATCTTTCCAGTAAAAAACGTTCGACAGTAATTGACTAGTTCCTAGAAACTATTAATCAAAAACGCACGTGAGTTACATTCTGAAGACAGTTTATTTATTTAAAGGGCATAAAAATTTTGATCCTTTTAGAAGAATCAAGAATATGTAGGGGAATGTAAGGCAAAGTGAAATGGTTAAGATGACGAAGCTTTTTCAAAATGGACAAATTAGAAGTTTGTTTTGAAAATTACAGTACACAAAGAATGAGCATTGTATTTTGTAATAAAAATAGCATTGAAATAGTAATTTTTGTTTTTGGCGGTGAATTTTTGCTTTCTAAAAAAAGTGGAAAAATTTCACTTTATTTTTTCATGGGATAAAGTGAAAAATGGAATCTTTTTGTAATGAAATGTTTTCTATTCGATTTTAAAAAATATTTTTGATCAAATGAATCAGTAAATAAAAGGTTGAATGAATAAATGAAAAGATGCTGAAAAAAGTAAAAGAAAAATTAAATTAATCTTATATCTTTAAACGAGCAATTCTTGTGGGTATATATATATATTTCTTATCTCGGAAACGGCTCTAACGATTTGGATGAAATTTTGGATTAATTTGTAGTTTTGCATTCTAAGTTCATCTACATCAGTGTTTTTGCTGTAAAAACGCGATTTTTTTTACAAAAAACAGTTTTTTAATATAAAGTCAAATTGAGTTAAGCCTTGAAGTAAACTGTGAGTTGACGCATCAGGCAGACGATTTGCAACTTTAACAATGAAAATTTGTCTCTTCTCGCTTTAAAATTTTATACTTGCTTAGGGTTACCAGGATTGGCTGATATTGGCCACTTTGGCTAATTTCAAACACACTTGGCTGAAAACAAATTCGAAAGCATTACGTAAGTCGATGTAAGGCTTTTTTTCTTTTTTAAGTGAAACTATTGCTTGACCATCCTATTTTATTTTATTTTATTTATTTATTTTCTTTTTACACTTCAAATAATTTAACATGTTTTTTAAATCACGCATCTAAATTTTATTCCGAAGAAGTGTATGTCTTGAGATTGTTTATGTTTTGTTAAGACAGTTGTTATCATTTGTTAGAATGGTTTGTGGATCATCAGTTTTGATGAATATCATGCTGTATGTAGCATTTTCTGGCGCAAAAACTAAAAGTACTTATTCAAAAAGAAAATCTCGATTCTGATAAAATCGTGAAACGCATCATAGTATGAAAGGAAGTATTCGGTTAAAAACCGATTTCACCATAGCAAAACTAAGGTCAAAATATTTTAATTACTGACAAGAAAATTGTAGCATAGTTTAAAGCAAAATGTTGATTTAATTACATGCAGAATCTTCTTTGTTTGGTACTTTAGTGTTATAAGAAAGTCGAGTACATAATATGTATTTCGTTAACGTGAAGCTTTTCAAGTATATTTGGAAAAGTATTGAACCTTAAAAAACACAATTTGACAAAAAATAATTCTTTTAAAGCCGAGCGAGGCTCGGTCGTCCAGGTACTTAATGCATGAAGACAAATAAACGAGTGAGTAAAAGAATGAATAAGAAAATAAGTAAATTACTAGCTTAAGGTATGTTAATAAAGTAATTAATAAAAAATATTCAAGAGATTTAATGAATAATTGAATAATTAAACGAAATTAACTATTTCACTTTGCCCCGCATGTACTTGTCTAATTGTTTAAAATATTTATAATACAAATAGGCTTACTATTGACTAAATATTTATATAGGTGACACTAAAAGCAGAGTAAGTTTTTCACCATTTCTCTTGGCCCCACAGTCCCCTACATAGAATGAGTAAAAAATCAAATTAATCACATAGAACGAAGTCCGTCACAAATTTTAAAACGCAGGTTCAGCGCATAGATACAATTTTTTTTTATCATTATTCATCAGTAAAATAGCTCCCAAATATATATATATATATATATATATATATATATATATATATATATATATATATATATATATATATATATATATATATATATATATATATATATATATATATATATATATATATATATATATATATATATATTTTTTTTTTTTTTTTTTTTTTTTTTGAAGCAATGAAGATATTACCTTTCCAATGTAGTAACTAGTGCTCACACCTTTTATTCGTTTTGTGAGTGGTTGATAACAAATTACGTGATGCTTTACATGGCAAATGAAATTCATGAAATGTAAACCAAAAGAAAAAATCGCTTCCAGGGTAATATGCATCATCGTATGCTTTTTTAGAATAATAAAATAGTGTTAATTTTTATTTCTTTCTCTACATCTTTTTGGCAATTTGTTTGAGAGTGGATATTCTCTGCAAGGAAAATTTCAAGAACGTTATTTAACTTTAAACACTAAGATACCATAATTATGAATGATTTTTCTTTACGCGTCTAACTTTAGATTTAGTGATAACAAAGGTATTTTAAATAATTTTATGCAGAATTTGTTACTTATCCTCATTTTATCTGCTATGAGATAAATAGTCACCTAATGTATGTGCATTTTCTTTTTAATACTAATTTTATTTATTAGTATAGGTCATTTAATATCGCAAATGATCACACATCAGCTCGCTTTCTGTATAATATGACTGGACTAAGAATCAAGGTTGCCACTCAATTCTAGGTAAAAAAAATTCTCTGTGTTTTCCCTGAGTGAGTATGCAGCATCACAACTGAGAAAATACTGATATTTGTAGTAGAAAATTAATATACTAAAAGTTTTATTTAAAGGGAGAAATATAAATAAATAAACTAAAGAGGAAGTGAAGAAGAATTCATTAAAACTGAAATAATAGCATGGTGACTGAATTCGTGGTCTCTAAGTAAGATATTTTGCTCTTTAGCTCCGGGCTTGAGTTGATTTGAGCCTAAAACATTTCGCTTTAGGATTATAGGAAAAAATTTTACTTAAAAAAATAATTATGAAAAAGCTAGGTTCGAAATTTAAAATAAAAAATCCCAGTGAAAACCCATGGGGTTCAAAGTAATCTCTTTATATTAAATAAAAGTAAGGTTTCAAAGAAATTCTGGAAGAAAGTCTGTGACGGGCCTGCGTCCAGGAGACCCCATAGAACCTACAACCTTGAAATGTTGTACAAAATTACTTCGAGATCCGGTTGTTTGCACTTGGGGTTTTGTTTTTTAAAATTCGAATTAGTTTTTGTGTAATTACTTTTTAAGCTCAAATTTTGCGTATATTGCCTATTAAAGGGACGAAAATTACTTGCAAATAATAATATTATCTATCGTTAGAAAGGGTGTAATTTCCCGCGTTCTACGCAATTTGTTTCAATGCTCTAACTTAATTATGGCGGGAGTTATTTGCGTTTTTAGCTCGAATTTTTAAAGGTTTAGCTGAAATTTAGGCATTACTTTCTTCATTAAATCTATCCGTGAAAAGTGAAGAAATTGTCCCACAGTTTTTTTTTTTTTTTTTTGAAAGCACTGGAAGAGCGGCTTTTTTTTTTTTTTTTTTTTTTTTTTTTTTTTTTTTTTTTTTGCAGATTTAACTCGACCTATGATCGAAAAATTTAGCTTCTATCTCCAAAGGAAAAAAAGTTACAAGCCATTAAAAATCAAGTTCGAACACTCTCATCTCAATTAAAATTATTGATGTTTTATTTGGAGTTGCCATAATTACGTCTTTCCGATTCGCTTGTTTCTTCTTTCTTATTCACAAACTTATGGGTTTCGATTTTAACGGAAAATCTTAGATTGAACTCAATTCAAGCCCCAATCTAAAGAGCAAAATATATTACTAGAGACCACGACTATGAAAGTGACTTTTCAAACGTACAAAACTGCAGTTTTGCAATGCTCACAGTATAAAAAATTCCGAAACGTTATTGAGTGTTTCCGCGTAACGTTTCAGGACGGCGCAATGGTTTTTATCCACTTCCTGCAAAAATCAAGTATCATTGTCAAAAAGTTTCCTGATTTGCTACAAGTTGCAAAAAATGCAGACTTTTCACTGCTGTAAAAATATTTTTTGCTCCCAATTTAAAGATCAACTGAGCGTATTTATAAAGTGTATCGGCTTCGGATAGATTACGGCCTGTCCGGACTGATTAAGATCCCAAAGGGAGCGAATAAGCATGGACAAGGTTGCTTTGCAGGAATTTCTTGGCGAGTAAATTTGTCGGTACTTCCTTGCAATTCTTGCGTAGCTTTGGCCATGATTGCAAGACTGCTTATGGAACTTTCTAAATAAATCAGGAAGGTGCCAAGATATTAAATTATACCTAACTAAATTCATGTTGAAGTTTCAGAAACACAATTGGCTTCTAACGGGAAGATTTCTGAATTTTTCAGGAAGCTTCCAGGATAGTTTCAGGAAGGTTACTGAATTTTAGCAGAAAACGTTCCTGCTTTTTGCAAGGTAAGTTACTGGCAGAAATTGGGCACATCAGCTGCCAATTATTTTCCAGGAATCTTTCTGAATCGTTTTTACAGTGCAGGAGCCCGTTAGCCCTTACGGGTCTTCAAGTTGGTCCAAGTTATTTTGAACCCCGGGGAAGGGGTGCTTTTTCTTCCAAAGAGAGCTCATAATAAGTTTTTAATCTGCTTCTTTCTAATTGACAATTTAAATCTTTGCGAACTAAATAAGATTGGGAAGCAATCTTCGGGGGTTGGTAAGCGTTAGCGAGCAGGGGGAAGAGCCCCCTAGTTTAGTACAAAATTCAAAAGCTGTCGGTGCTATGGTGTCTCCCGGACGCAGGCCCACCACAAACAGCTTCACAATTTCTTCGACGTTACTTAGGGGAGACTGGGAAGACTTGATCCCCACTTTAGTTTTTAATTTTTTTCTCTCTTGCAAATTATTAGTTTCTTTAAAAAAAATACGTGAACAAAGGTAATTTTTTTCCTCAGTCTGACAGTATTTTTTTAGTTAAAATGAAACAGATAGTATTGATAAAATATTTTTTTTTCAAAAACTTCATAAAGGGATCATGTATCCCCACATCAAGGGATACATGATCAAAGGATACATGGGGCATACTTGATCCCACTAAGAAAATACATAGACTTTTCATTATATCGGCAATTTATTTATGGATTTTAGTTTTCTACATAATGTTTCTAAACAATAACACCATTTCTAATTTTCTTTGTTAGATTATAATTATGTGAACACAAAATAACATAGTTTCAAATTTCGAATGCGATTTTTACAAACATACTTGTTCTAAGATAAATAAATACCTTTGTGCTGAACAGTAAAGTAAGACAAAACAACGTAAGTAGAAGCACAAATTTGTAAAAGTTGTATTTAACGGATAATGTAGACTTCGGAATGCTTTCCTAAAAAAATGTTTCCCTTGACACATTCAGACGATCATTTCTTGAGCTAAAACAAAATGGCTGAAAGAAACAAAATGTTGCCAATTTTTATGTACAAGTATAACTTTAATATAATTGTCAGGTTTCAAATCTCTACTTAATGATTTTGTTACATTTTTGGCTATAGGATCATGTATCCCTAGGAATCAAGTATCTTCAATCTCCCCTATAGTGTTTATAAAAACGAACACATGTTTAAAAAATAAAAAATATTCAAACTTTTCAAAAAATTAGGAACATTTCAACTGTTTCTTCCTTTCTTTTTTATCTATGGAACAAGCTTAAAATACCTTTTGTTTCTTCAAATACTTTTTTTTTTCTAAAACAGAGCTTTAATATTTACATTTTATACATTCTCCTGTTTTGACACAATACAGCCTATTTATTTTAAACTTCACTGGACTGTCAAGTTCTGCTCTTAACAACGTAACAACGTCACCAGATGAATTCTCCGCTTCTGACTCTGAATCATAGTTCGTAAAAGGCGTAAATTATTCTAAGACTTTCTTTTAAAAAAAAGCTTTCTTGGTTAATATTTAAGAGAGAGAAAGAGGAAGAAAAATTTCTGACAAGACAAAAAACCGGTAGAGAGAGGATGTTGAGAGAGTTGTCTAGTCTATCCAAGATGCATTTAACATTAAAAAGATAAGTGAAAAAAATGATGGGTTGAAAAATTGTTCTTTAACAAAGGTGATTCTACACTGGCCTCAAAAAGTTAATGTACAACATGTTTTTTGAAGCTCGCCATAAAAAAATGGCAGTAAAAATAAAATGCATAGTTTGCATGAATGATGTTAACAAACTTTAAAACGAGAAGCTACTATGAAAAAACGAGAGCTACCACTTTTATTTTATAGAAAAAACAATATTTTTACGAGTGAGAAAAAAATATGCAAATATCAAGCTTTCGTACTTTTGTGTGTAAGTTGTGTTGATTTTCAACTGTTATTGGCAGTTTCGGTGACAATAGTCAATAGAGTTTAGAAAGTTTCTCAGAGGCGTTGTTTACACGATTTGCTAAGGCGGAAGGCAATTAGACCGATGAAATGGGATTGTCGCAGGCTGATGCTGCTAGACGTCTCAATGTGTCTCGTAATGTTGTTCAGCGACTTTGGGATCAATACCAATCGGAAGATTCTGTGTCCAGAAGACCTGTTCCAGGCCGACCACGAGCTGCCAACACCTGCAGAGCACCGTTTTCTAGTTCTTTCGACTCGAAGAAGAAGAACCACTACTGTGCCGCAGCTCGTGGCAGACCACTTTGCAGCATCAGGAAGAAGAATCTCTGCTACTACGGTACGAAATCATCTTCACAAGTCTCTATGCAAGATGACCAGTTATGTGTGTTCCCCTCAACGGACCAGAGCGAAGGACCCGCTTATGCTGGCCAAGATAACATGTTTCCCGGAGCCAGCAGCAATAAGCTTCTGTGCTGTTCACAGACGAGTCCAGATTTACACTGGAGAGTGATTCAGGGCTTCTACTGATCTGGAGAGAACAGTGCACTAGATGCCATCAATCCAACACTGTTGAAAGACCACAGTTGTAGAGGTGGTGGAATCATGGTTTGGGCAGGGACCTCACTCGGTGGTCACACTGGCCTGCATGTGTTCCATGGAGGAACTCTGACTGGTTTGAGATATCGGGATGAAATCCTTGATCCACATGTCCGCCCATATGCTGGTGCTATTGGTAATAACTTCTGATGGATTATAGTGCACGATCTCACCGAGCCCGCATTGTTGAGGAGTATCTTGAGGATCACAGTTTGGAACGAATGGAATGGCCAGCTCAATCTAAAGACCTGAATCCGATATAACTTCTTTGAGACTATCTTGACAAATTGGTTGATGCTTTAAATCCTCCTCCAAGGTCGTTATATGAGCTGGAACAAGGCTTACTCTGTGTCTGGTCTTCGCTTCTTATTTCGGTGTCCGACAACTTACTAAACAGTATGGAAAATCCATGCCGCCAATGACTTCAAGTTAGGGGGGACACATTCCTTATTAGAACCCATTTTTGTATTGCTTCTATGACATTTTTCTACATAACACTGTGATGTTCGGTTTTCATAAAAAATGGGATTTTCCGCAAAGATTGCTTTTTTTTGTTATAAATCGTTTTTGATATACACTTACACAAATTTCTATGACGCATTCAATAAAAAACCATTTAATGCACATATCCTCCAAATTTTTTGTTCCTACATTCATTCATTTGTAAATTAGACGCAAAACACGGTTTATACCTTAACTTTTTGAGGTGGTCGCTCATGGAAGCTTTACTGTATTTAAAATCGGTATTTTTTAAAATATTCAATATTCAGAGTAAACCCCTCCCCCATTTTTTGAAATTATGAATTTTAAGGACATTTGGAGGGGGGGAACCAACTTTGATGTTGAATAAGCACAGTATATTGTAATCAAAACAGTTATGGTCTAAGAAACTATGAAAATGCTTGGATGCGATAAAGGAGAAGTAATAGAATCATTAAAACACAATTTTCCTTCGAAAGTCAAACTTTTTGGAATTATATTAGTTTATTGGTATTTTTGTGTTACTGATTATAAAAGAAATTTAGAGGTTAGGACGAGATAATATGTTCCAAGAAAAACAAAATATTACTCTTAGTTCTCTCTGTTGTTCTTTGCCAAAAATTGATGTTAGTTCTTTTTCTGTCTTTTTTCCTAATGTTTTTCTTTAGGCATTTTGCTAAAAGTACAAAATGAACTTACGTGAATGTATTTTTTAATTCCATTAAAAAGGACGAAGTTAATGTGTTTTTAAAAAGAGAGATCAGCATAAAATCGACATGTTACATTGTGTAGATATTGTTCTAGTTTTAATGAGAATTGTTTCATGTGATTCGAACAGTTGTTTCATTTTTGCGAAAGACTCATAGGAAAAGTTTAAAGTATTTCTTACAAAGAACTAAATTTATTTTGAAAGTGTGCTATAAAATAGTCATGTATGATTTGTACGAGTTGATAAAGTTCCATTCATAACTCGAACTCTTGAGACATCATATCTGCAGGATTTTCTATCATTTTATAGATCTGTGGTCAATTTTGTTGTAAAATCTGATCGTTTCAGCACAATCTCGATCCCTGATTCGAAAAATGATATCATTAAACAATGTAATGATCAAGTACATGCAGCGGTAATTTTCACTTACAAATGAATACTGAAAATCGGGACCGAATGTTTTTGATAATAATAAGCGATTGATAACATAAACCGATTGATAACATAAAGCGATTGATAACACGATCACATTAAGCGGAGGTCACTGTAACTCTTGTTCTACTGAGCAAAATGCAATGTAATTTGGTATCCTAGCTGCCCTTTTTACCTTAAAAACTCATTTATGTAATAGAAAACAAGGATCTTCATTTGAAAATTCAGACTTAGTGCTCCATTTACTTTGTAACGGCCCCTTATCAAAATGTCATTTACGCAGCGTTAAAAAATACTTTAATCTATGTCGGTTGACACCGACACCTTTCTTTTTTTGCCTGGCATGTATAATAGCTGAATAATTAAGCAGAACAGAAAATGCGGTACAAATCTTCGTTTAAAGTTTTTTTTTTCCTTTAAATATTTAGAGCACCCCCCCCCCCCCTCACCAACTAGTAAATAGTCTGCAAACATTCTCAAGAATTTGCGACGTACGTAACAGCTTTACTCTGTTTCTGCTACCGAGGAGACTACCAAAGACCGTTTTGGTACTACAATTGGAATGGGGAAAGTTGTTTTCAGCGCAATGATATTGCTTTGACTAAGAAACTACTTTTACAAAACTCATTCCCAGTTGAATTTATTTTTAAGGTGTAGGTTTACTTCATTACATTGGACTGCAAAACCTTAATCCCTATAAGATAGAAAGCTACAGAACAGGTGTCAGCAAACGTTTTTGACGAACCGAAATATATTTATTAAGAGGATATTTCAGTTCAGTGTTTTTCATTAAAATCTGTTTTCGTAAATAAAAAGATAAATTTTACTCAGACAATAACTACAATAGCATTTAAACTTGAAACAAAAAATAAAAGCTGCAATTATAATAAAAACAATTACAACTCAATGAACTTTATTCAGTTTTCTGTGTTCGTTTAATTACTTGTGTTTTATAATTTCTTCTTACAGATTATAATTATACTTTTTCCCCTTTTTTGTTCGTTCAGTAATTTTATACTTAAGAAAAAAAAGAAAAATGAATTCGGTTTAAATGTTTTACCACAATTTCAATTTTCTAGCTAATATAAATCGCTATAGAATTTCATGTTTTAACCGACATGTTTCAAAAACATTTTTGCAGTCACATAGGTCATTTGCAACACTAGTTTCTTTTTTTTTATGGGGGGGGGGATATTTTGTAAATCACTTAGTTAAAAATTACACAAATATTATTTTATCGTTATCAACAACAAGAGAATCAGCCAAAAAGTAATTGCACTTATGATTGAATTCTTGCTCACAATTACTAGAATATCTCTTCGAACTGTCAGCAGAACTAACACATCCGAAACTGCCCTCTGTCAACTTTTGCTCCCCGCCAAAAGTGACAAAGACTGCAGGGAATGAAATTTCCGAATTCCTTCTTCCATAATCGAACCAATTTTCTTCTCAAATCTCGAGAAACAGAGACTGCACTCCATCCAATGACACCGATCACTGCCACTGACGTCAAAGCAAAACTCCCGCCCTGATTGGCGGATCGCGCTCCGGCTCTCAACATGTGAGTTGAGCGGGTTTGAACTATTGCATCCTTTGGCAGTGGATTGAATTCCAAGAAGGCGGTTTGACAGCGGATCATTTTCTGTGGCTCTCTTGAAGCCGGAGGTTCATTTTAAAATCATTGCAATAGGTAAGTTATTAAAGTTATTTAATTGAAATTCTAGTTTTCTGGTACATTCAGACTTGGATATATATGTGAAAGAAATAATTATCTATATATATTAAATGAACATGTTAAAATAGAATCTTTACAGTCATTTATGTTAACTTTGGGTCATGTCGATTAAATTCAAGCACTTCAAATTTTTAGTATACTGGTGAACCCGACGATTTTACGTCTCCAGAAACTACGTTTTTTTTTTCTCATTTAAAGTTTTCCCCATCAGGTTCCAGTCTTTCCGTATATTATTGATGTTAATTTAATTCCGATTGTAAGTTAGTTGTTTATGAAATTTCCCGCATTTTACAATTTCCTGAAAAGGGATAAAAAAGAAGAAATTTTTTTAAAATAAGTAATTCATTTTCCACTTCCGTGTTTCTTTTTTAAAAAGATAATCCACGTTTTGGAAAGTTAATCTATGAAAACCGAAAAGCATTACACAGACTCCTGACTTCTGAAACGATTTTCTTGCTTCTTTTCATTTCTTGAGGACACATTTTTAGTAATTTTAAAACCTATTGTTTTGTTTAAAAATGCAAAAAAAGATTTGTCACTTTCTCACCTTCGGATTTTAGGTATATACAGAAAATAAATAGAGAGAATAAAGGTAAAATACAGAGAGTTTACCTTTTGAAAATGTCATCTTTGCTACCTTCAATTATTTTCTAGTTGTTTTTTACTTTGTATGTATTTTCCGTGTTTCGCGTTTCCCGTATTTCACATTTTTAACCCAGTCCCTTGAGAGACGTAAAAGCGGGGTTCAACTGTTTTTGGCATTTTTTCAAACAAAAGAAAGCCCAGTGCAGTATTTACCTGGCAAGATTATGAAACAAGTTTTCCACCCTTGACTGTTTTGAAGTTGTTGAAAGCGCTCTTTCTACGTGGTCATATTTCATGCAATATTCTTCATGTTAGAAATCTTGTGAAAACCAATGCTCGATTATTTGATGCCGACGTAATGAAACAGAACTTTGGAAAGAAAAAGTAATGTAAAAGTGTCACACATATTACGGTGGAATCGCTCTTTTGTTGTTTCTCTTTCAAAGTTATAAGGTATGGAAAATGAATATTCAAAATTTATAGTGTTACACTGTTACATACATTTTCTTCTTCTTTTTTTTTCTTTTTTGAATAAGAAACAGACTGTGGTGGAAGAGAAAGATTCCTCCTTAATTGAAAAATAAATAACTTGAATTGGATTTTCAAAAGCTTTTGGATTATATTTTATTCCAAAAGGAACAATTAGCTACTCAAACATCTTTAAAATTATGAACAGTGGATTTTTAAAGCATTATTTTTCAAATGCAAGGTATGAGAAATGTTTATTAGAAAAATAACTAGCAACAAAAATAGGTTTTTTTTAAACTTTTTGTATTGCTAGTTTATTAAAAACGTCACTTAATTGACTTTGCGAGTGTTGATAACTACCATGATGGGTTTGATAAACAGTCAATTTATTGTAAGCACATTGGAAATATGATAGGTTGAACTTTCTGTTTTTGTTTTGTACATGATTTTTTCGTGCTTATTTTTTATATGTGTAAAACAGCAGAAACAGATTACAGGGGTTTTAGCATAAAAAATATATGATTGACGATTATAAAAGACTGTAGCTGGGGCAAAGCTAACCTGGCAGCATTGCAAAGGTTACGTAGATCGTAATCACAGCATTACGATGCTGCCAGGTTAGGTTTGCCCCAACTATAGCTGACCCGTGTGTATCATTCCCACTCGACATTAGATATTCAAAAATCCGAATTTTAAGTTGAATTTTTCGAAAAACAGACAAAATGTGAATTGTTTGTTCATTTTTCCCCGATCGATCTCTAAAAGAAACTTAAAAAAGACTGCTTTACTTTTGTAGTTTGGTGTAAAGGAAGCACTACAAAAAAGAAAAAAAAAACACCTTTATAATATTTATTATACTGCGATTTACCATGTTAAAACTAACGTTTTCTTTTCTGATTTTATTGCAACAACACAACTGTGGTTTTTAACCCTGCAATTAGTTTGGAAATTCGGTTCAGAATTCCCCCGAGGAAAAAAAGTAATTAAATAAAAAAATTTTGAAAAAAAAATAGAACCGACTTCAAAATTGCTCTAAAAAGTGAAAAATAATTTTATTCTTTAAACACCATCGATAATGCTTTTAAACTTAATTTTTGAAGTTGGCACAAAAACAAAACATAAAATCCAGTGTAACCATGCTTCGTTCATATTTTTTTCAGAAAAGCATCCAAAGTTACGAATGAAAGATTTATATCGTTATTCAAATATGCTGTCATCAATGCATAATGTATGTGATAGTAAAGAAACTGGGCGTGGTTAAATTTATAATTATAGTTGAGTTACGGCTGTGAATGATTTTATCTATCGTTTTTGCGCCAACTTCAAAAATTATGTTTAAAAGCATTATCGATGGTGTTTAAAGAATAAAATTATTTTTCACTTTTTAGAGCAATTTTGAAGTCGGTTCTATTTTTTTTTTTTTTTTTCAAAATTTTTTTATTTCATTCTTTTTAGTGTAAATGTAGGTATTTCAGAAACAGCAAGAAGTTACCATCACAAAACTTCGCCTTATTTTTTTCATAAAAATGCTCCATACTAAAAAAAAAAAAAAACTATAAACACGCATTAAACTTTAGGCGATTGGCGCTAAAAACTTATCTTTATTCCTCTCTGGAATTCATGTGTAGTTAATTTAATTATAACCATTTAAGTACTACGTTTTCCCTAACTAGTTTCCATTTCATAGCATACAAGTTGCTTGTTATGCAATCCTGTATTTTCTTACTTATCCCTGATCATCTGTTATTGGCGTAGATGATAACGAAAAAAATACTACTGTGTAGTTGAGGCAAACCAAATGGTAGCATTGTGAAGACTAAGCAGATCCTAATCACTGCATCACCTCGCTTCCAGGTTAGGTTTACCCCCACTATGGCGCAATAGCACTGAAGAAGGGAAGATTTTGATCATTCACATAGGCTTACTATAAATCAGCAGGATTACCAAAATCAAATTATTTATGCCAAAAATGAGACGACAGCGCCAGATTCCCGATTATCGAAATATCCCCCAGAAGAAATTTGATGCTTGCTTCAGAGAAGCCTTCATTCAAAATTATCACTACTATTACTATCAATGTTACTGTCGTATGGCACCAAACTTTCATAACAATGGGTTTTATATTTAATCATTTAATAGGGAAATTGCATGAAATTTCTTGTTTTTTGCCCATAACTTTTTTTCTAAAGGACAAATATGGTCAAGCAAAGTAATGGGACCTAAGTTGAGTCATCCCCTATCCATTAAAAAAATAATCATCAAAATCGGTTCACTAGGTGAGACGCTGTGAGTGGACAAACAAAAAAAAAAACATACATACGGTATGAACTGATAACCGCCTCCTTTTTGAAGTCGGTTAAAAACGGTTTTCTGGCCCATGAGGAAATTGAACCCGCGACCTTTGCGTTATTAGTTCGACGTTTTAACCATTTGAGCTAACAAGACTACCATCTCGGTATGCTATACCCCCGTTAACGAAAAGCTTAATAAAAAAACAAATTAAAACGAATTTTTCGAAAAAACGGTCACACAACGTGATTTGTTTGTTTATTCTCACCGAAAGCGGTAAAAAGAGTTTTTAAATTGATGTCTTACTGATGATGCTTGGTGAATTATTAAGAAAGTTATGGTGTTCCTGCAAAAACACCTTTGAAAAATAATGTATACTAGTCGACCCGTGCGGAACTCCGCACTGTGCTTCGAATCGTTTCATAAGGCATTTCACTCTTTAAAAATTCAAAGGAAGAACATTATGAAGAAGAACCGAATTAAAGTAAGCGCAAAAGAGAAGGCATGTAATTAAAAGACATCAGTAAAAAAACCTCGTTAAATACAACGTTGTGATACTTCGATCATCGCTCACGTTTTCAATGCAAACATAAATATCATTAAAAGTGGCTGAGTAGTGACTCGTGAAAAAGCAATAATTGTGCATGTGAAAAAACAGGTTGTGGCAAATACAGTCCTGCCCAAGTGAGCATCTGACGGAAAAAAAAGAAACATTAAAGAGATATTTAGTGGCACGGATTCGAATTGGCGCCATTCTGAATAACAGCCCGACACCCCCAACAAAACTAGCAATTGCGCCTTCCTTTTTGAAAGCTATTCATTGAAGGAATGCGTAGTAAAAAACAGCAAAAAAGCTTTTTGACAACAACAACAAAAAAAAAAAAAAAAGAAGAAGAAGAAGAAGATCATGCTTGTATATTTTGTCATTAACCAGCATGATACGATTTAAAATTATTCGTAAAGCATGGAATTTGATTAAAGAATGACGAAGATCTCACCTTGCGATTGAAATAAACATTCTAGAGAAGTAATAAATTAGATTTAAAATAAGTGTTTTTATATTTGAATATTAAACTATTTCACATAGAAGGTTGCTTTAACCGTTACGGCTTAAATGCCCGCTCATGTTTCTCTTTTAATCGAACGCTTAAAATTTAAAACCAAAACCAGTTGAACTGAGTCTGTTTTTTAAGTGCAATTTTTCGAACGTAGACAAAATGTTTTTTTTTCAGCAGAAAGCAGAGGAGTAGAAAATGATTTCTTACTAATGAAGTTGATAATAATTTTAATGCTTTATATCGTATTCGCGCGAATAAAAAATTAAAGGTTAACTGGGTTAAACTCGTAGTTTTAATTTGGCGTAGTATTTTTTCATTTGTACAAAAGGTTGAACACTGCTATTAGAAACATCTACATTTCAGCATACAATGAAAATGTTTTTCTGCACAAAAAGGATTTCATTTAGGTAAATCTAATACTTTTTTATGCTTACATTATGCTGAATGGTCTGGATGTAGTCAAAGCTTAAAAAAAGGAAGAACAACCTTCGATTAACAGTCAACTTATCCGAATGATAACTGTAGCCTGCATAAAGGAGTCGAAACACCAAGTAGCATTCCCACTGCATTTATTTTATTACGTGTGTATCTTATGAGTACATGTAATGCGTAATACTAATATAAATTTGATATTATGCCGGACAGCCCAAGCTTGCCCGAAGTTCACATAGTTTATAGCCGAACGCTCCACCGAAAAAACTTATCAATTTAACCGAACAACTAAGTCCAGTGTGCTTTTAAGCTTTATTAAAATATAAACACACACAAACACAGGCTTTTTTTTTTGCCGAAAGCGACGTAAAAAATTGGAAAATTGCATTAGAACTTTGCTTTAAAAAAAATGCATAAGAACTACAGGCTGCATCAAGGTTTTGAAACAGCAAGGGACGTTTTCGAAAACTTGATTTTTCGACCGTAAAACTAGTTTTCGTCATCAGCCAGCCTGATAAGTTTTAAAATGAGAGGGGAATAATATATAAGATAAGATATTGAAGAAAAATGTTTTTAATTTTGAAAATTTTTACAATTTGTTACCGCAGGCTGCTTGAACCGTTATAACTTAGATGGCAGCACGTGTTCATCATTTAACAGCATGGTTAAAATAAAATAAGTTGAACTATGCTCTTTTTTGAGCGTAGCTTTTCAAATGTAGTAAAAATGTGATAAGCTTTTTTTTTTTTCAAAAAGAAGAAAAAAATATATATTTTACCCTTCAAATTGAGGTAGTAATTTTTTTATTTGTACAAAGAGTCAAAAACTCATTAGAAGAATATATATTTCAATATACGATTTATTATTTTTTCTTAACAAAAACAATTTTATTGTAGTCTGAAATCTTAAACCTGTTACTTATATTTTCGCTTACATTATGCTTTAATTTTCTTGCCAGAGCCAAAGCTTAAAAAAAAAAAAAAAAACCGTACAATTCAGAAGTAAGTTTGCAAAAAGTCACATCAAGTTTTCATTACAGCAAGGAGCGTTTCCTTCTCATTTATTCTATTCCCTCATATTTGTTATTCACTTAAGTAAGTGTTCATGTAATGCGCAATATTTCTCTAATTCTTTGATGCAGATTGTCCGAACGTGGGTCAGAACACTCGGTCTCCTGGTTATGAGAAGAACGCTCTGCCGATCAAGCTATTCAGCTCTGTCGGTCATACTGCAAGTTAAAGTTATAAGTTTAACCGAAAATCTCATTCTGGTTCTTTAAAACATGTTTTTCGGCTGAAAAAAACTATTTTTAGACCGTGGGTCTATTTTTCGTCAGTAGCCAGCACTATAAGCGTTAAAATAAGATGTAAATCAAAGAAATCGATCAAGAATTGAGGAAAATCTGGCGTAGAAACCAAAAACAGGCTACAGAAATAATATATAAGGATAGTCGACCCGTGCGGAACTTCGCACTGTACTTCGAATCGTTTCATAAGGCATTTCGCTCTTTAAAAATTTCAAAGAAAGAATATTATGAAGAAAAACTGAAAAAAGTAAACGGAAAAAAGTAAGCGCACAAGAGAAGGCATGTAATTTGAAGACATCAGTAACAAAACCTCGTTAAATACAACGTTGTGATAATTTGATCATCGCTCCCCTTTTGGTTGTACGTATTTTCAATGCAAATATAAATATCATTAAAAGTGTGGCTGAGTGACACATAAAAAATCAGTAATTTTGCATGTGAAAAAAACAGGTTGTGGCAAATACAGTCCTGCCCATGTGAGCACCTGACGGAAAAAAAAGAAACATTAAAGAGATATTTAGTGGCACGGATTCGAATTGGCGCCATTCTGATTAACAGCCCGACACCCCCAACAAACCTAGCAATTGCGCCTTCCTTTTTTGAAAGCTATTCATTGAAGGAATGCGTAGTAAAAAACAGCAAAAAAGCTTTTTGACAACAACAAAAAAAAAAAAAATAATAATAATAATAATAATAATAATAATAATAATAATAATAAGATCATGTTTCTATATTTTGTCATTAACCAGCATGATACGATTTAAAATTATTCGTAAAGCATGGAATTTGATTAAAGAATGACGAAGATCTCACGTAGCGATTGAAATAAACATTCTAGAGAAGTAATAAATTAGATTGAACATAAGTGTTTTTATCTTTGAATATTAAACTATTTCACATAGAAGGTTGCTTTAACCGTTACGGCTTAAATGCCCGCTCATGTTTCTCTTTTAATCGAACACTTAAAATTTAAAACCAAAACCAGTTGAACTAAGTCCGTTTTTTAAGTGCAATTTTTCGAACGTAGACAAAATGTTTTTTTTTTCAGCAGAAAGCAGAGGAGTAGAAAATGATTTCTTGCTAATGAAGTTGATAATAATTTTAATGCTTTATATCGTATTCGCGCGAATAAAAAATTAAAGGTTTACTGGGTTAAACTCGTAGTTTATAATTTGGCGTAGTATTTTTTCATTTGTACAAAAGGTCGAACACTGCTATTAGAAACATCTACATTTCAGCATACAATGAAAATGTTTTTCTGCACAAAAAAGATTTTCTTTAGGTAAATCTAATACTTTTTTATGCTTACATTATGCTGAATGGTCTGGATATAGTCAAAGCTTAAAAAAAGGAAGAACAACCTCCGATTAACAGTCAACTTATCCGAATGATAACTGTAGCCTGCATAAAGGAGTCGAAACACCAAGTAGCATTCCCACTGCATTTATTTTATTACGTGTGTATGTCTGATTAACAGTACGACGCTCCAACAAACCTAGCAACTGTGTCTTCCTTTTCGAATGCTATTCATTGAAGGAATGCGTAATAAAACACAGTAAAAAAGTTTTTCGCCGAAAAAAATATAATAAGATCATGCGTCTATGTTTTGTCATTAGCCAGCATGATACGATTTAAAATTATTCGTAAAACATGGAATTTGATTAAAGAATGAGGAAGATCTCACGCAAAGATTGAAACAAACATTCTAGAGAAAGAATAAATTCGGTTGAAAAAATAAGTGTTTTTATTTTTGAATATTCAACAATTTCCCATAGCAGGCTTCTTTAACCTGTACGGCTTAAAAGCCCGCACTTGTTTTTCTTTTAATCAAACACTTAAAATTCAAAACCAAAACCAGTTGAACTGAGTTCGTTTTTTAAGTGTAATTTTTCGAACGTAGACAAAATGTTTTGTTTTTTTTCAGCCGAAAGCAGAGGAGTAGAAAATGTTTTCTTACTAATGAAGTTGATAAGAATTTTAATGTTTTATATCGTATTCGAATAAATAATTAAAGATTTACTGGTTGAAACTCGTAGTTTTAATTTGGCGTAGTATTTTTTCATTTGTACAAAAGTTCGAACACTGCTATTAGAAAAATCTACATTTCAGCACATAATGAAAATGTTTTTCTGCACAAAAAGGATTCCATTGAGGTATATCTAATACTTTTTTTATGCTTACATTATGCTCAGTGGTCTGGACGGAGTCAAAGCTTAAAAAAAAAAAGGAAGAACAGCCTTCGATTAGCAGTCAACTTATCTGAATGATAACTGTAGCCTGCATAAAGGAGTCGAAACACCAAATAGCATTCAAACTGCATTTATTTTATTACGTGTGTTATCTGTTGTATGTTATGTGTACATGTAATGCGTAACATTACTGTATATTTGCTATTATGTGAGACAGCCCGAACTGGTCCGAAGCTCAGACAGTTTATAGCCGAACGCTCTACCGAAAAAAAAAAAAAAAAAAAAACCACAGGTAATTTTAAATTTTTTTTCTTGCCGAGAAGTGTTTTTATTTTTAAAAATTTTTACAATTTGTTATCGCAGGCTGTTTGAACCGTTATGACTTAGATGGCAGCACGTGTTCATCATTTAACAGCACGGTTAAAATACAAAATGATTTGAACTAAGTTCTTTTTTAAGCGTAGCTTTTCAAATGTAGTAAAAATGTGATACGCCATTTGTTTTTTTGCAAAAAGAAGAAAAACATATATATTACCCTTTAAATTGAGGTAATATTTTTTTTTTATTCGTACAAAGAGTCAAAAACTCATTAGAAGAATCTGTATTTCAACATACGATTTATTATATTTTACTGAACAAAAAGCAATTCCAATGTAGTCTGAAATCTTAAACCTGATACTTATATTTTCGCTTACATTATGCTTTAATTTTCTTCCCGGAGTCAAAGCTTAAAAAAAACAAAAAACATTACAATTGAGTATCAATTTAGCTCCGTGTTGCAGCAAGTTTTCATAACAGCTAGGAGCGTTTATAACTCATGTATTCCCGCATATTTGTTATTCTTTGTTCATGTATTGCGCGATATTTTTCTAATTTTTTGATGCAGATTGTCCGGACCTGGGCCCGAACACGCATTCTCCTGGTTACCAGTCGAACGCTCTGCCGATCAAGCTACTCAGCTCTGTCGGTAACAGTGCAAGTAAAAGTTATAAATTTAACCGAAAACCTTAATTTGGTTCTTCGAAACAGGTTTTTTTGCGCGAAAATACAATTTTTAGACCGTGGGTCTATTTTTCGTCAGTAGCCTGCACGATAAGCTTTAAAATAAGGTGTAAATCAAAGAAATCGATTACGAATTGAGGAAAATCTCGCGAAAAACAGGCTACAGAAATAATATATAAGGATAATTGAATATATTTACTTAGACTTAGCAATATTTTATACTTATTACACAATATTTCCTACAAGACAGTTCATGTAATATTTTTTAAAGCACAAAATATAATAGAAGGTTGAACTTCCTTCAGTTATGCATTTTTAAAAAGTTTTCGGAGATGCTTTTGCGCAGGGTTCGAAATAAGAGGCCGGTAGTCGTATTTTGCATGTAAAAATTTCATTTTAACTATCTCGATTTTAAATCCAGGTGTTATTTTTGACTTCCAACTTTCAATCAAAACATTAGCAGATGACCACGATTTTTAATGATTAGGTCATTTTTCTTGTGCTTTATTTCGCTTAACGTAATGAAAATAGGCATATGTGTACGCATTGTATCTAAATAACATTGCTTGTTTCTCAAACGTTTTTAATCGAAATGCGTTTTTAATCATTATTAGTTTAAATGTCCATAGTTTTGTCAATAAAGCTATGATGTTTTGAGGTACTCAATAACAAACACATACCATTCACAACATTTAGCAGTTGAATGCTCTGCTTAAACAATTTGAATTTTAAAATAAAGCCTTAAGCAGAGCATTTTGGCAACTAAAACAAAACTTGTAGGTGCCATTGACGCCTAACTTTTATATCTTACATTTGATCCCTGGAAAATGCTGAAAAGTTCACGTTACTGGAGTACGTGTTCACGAAAATATACGGACTGGGTTGATATATGTCACTTTACTAGAATATAAATTCTGGAAAACAGGTTCTTTCTACTTTCGGTTTGAAAACAATTCGATGCTATTTTTAAAACAAACATTAGAAATTGAGAGACTAAAACTTTATTATGTGAAAAACAAACTTTCACAATTAAATTTAGGGAATGACTCTGTACTTGAACAATACTTGGGGCTCTGTACTAACTCCTTAAATTCATCGGATTATATGCTTTTGTAATTTCAATTAAAAAATACGCTTATTAGAATGTTAGTTAAAAGAAAATATGCTTGTTGGATTTTCTACTTGATATAAAACCTATTTTGATACAAAAATATACATGTTATGATGGGAGATTATAACTGTTTTATAAAGGTCTTGTAAAAATTTTAGCTAAAACAATAATTTAACTTAATTTTGCCCCGCTTCAAATTAATTACTACCACATTTCACTTTTAAAAAATAGACGGCTCAGTGCTGCACCTGGTATTTGGTTGCATATAAACAAACCTTACTCAGCTAAGGATCTCAACAGTTTTGAAACTCCTGATTGGCTAGTGCGTCGGCCATGTTTTTTCCCATTCAACTATGATAACAAATTTCGTACTTCAGACGGTTTTCACGTTTGAATGTTTTGAACCTCTCCTATTCGAATGTAGTCTTCTAAAAGATCTTGCTTGGAAATGAAACAATATCTAGAATATGCAGAACAAGCTATTATGAAGAAGGGTGAAGTTTTTACCTGTTGGTCAATCAGCAGTCTCGAAATTTTTTCATGGTCTCGAGCAAAGTATAGGTTGCTTATATGCCACCCAGCAAGGATATGAAATAAGTTTTCTACTTCCTATTTTACAGAATAAAAGTTCACAGTACTATACACAGCTGATTGCATTATTCGATAATTCTTAAGTTACAGTTCGGAAGCAAATTTTTAAGTTTTGAAAGTCATATAACACTTCTATGCAATACAGGATGTGTCAGATTTTTCTACGGGATTTAGAAGGCTAATTAGAACAAACACATTACCAATACAGCCACAACCTTAACTTTACTGGAGAAAGAAACATTACAAGTTTCGTTTCACAAATGTTTGATTTGTGAATATTTCGTGGTAGTGCAGATATTAAGTCAAAAATCTAAATCTTGCTTTATTCGAAAATACATGTCACGCACTGTAAAAAAAATGGGTAAGGTAACCAGTATTAATGGGTATAACGTTACACGAATTCTGAAGTGTATAGCATCATTGTTTTTAAAACTCGGAACTTTGAACTATGGTTTCAATATAATTCAAAGCGCATGCCTAAAGATCGGAATCGGCGCAGAGCAGATAGACTCTTATTAGCGAAACCCGTCCTTGGTGGTAAAGGCGGTAAAGGCTCTTGCCCTGCAAGCTCACTGTAATAAAAAAATATTGATCTCTTGAATTCAAATTATCTTTTTCGCAATCACGAATGTGTGTGTGTATGTAGGCATGTGTGTGTGGGGTTGTATGTGTGTTTGTGTGTAGGGGTATGTGTATGTGTGTAGGCATGTGTGTTTATGTCTGTGTGCAGGTATGAGTGTGTGGATAGTTGTGTGTATGAGTGTTTGTGTGTGTGGGGGGGAATGTGTATGTGTGTGTAAACATATGTGTTTTTGTCTGTGTGCAGGCATGAGTGTGTGAGTAGTTGTGTGTAGGTGTGTGTGTATGTGTAGGTGTCTGTATGTATGTGTGTGTTTGTATGTGTTTGAATGTGTGTATGTGTTTGTGTGAGTGTATGTGTTTGTGTATGTTTGTAGGCGTGTGTGTGTGTAGGTGTGCATGTATGCGTGTGTGTGTATAGGATATGGACGCAACCTGGAGACGGTTTTCGCTAGAGGAGCAGCATCGTGAGGCGACCGGTCGACGGTGATGCTGCAGAGGGTGCTGGTGGGAAAATAAAATGACATGACGCGAAAAACAGTCAGGTGAGAACAATAAGCAATCGTGATTGCTCAAAAAAGTGTAACCTTACTCCGTAAAAGCGGTGGAAGCTTAGCTTCCTCCATAGCACCGGAGTAACTTCACTGATAAAACTGATGTAACGCTCATACGTCACACCAGTTTTATCAGTTAAATTACTCCATTTCTATGGAGGAAGTTAACCGCCGGAATAAGGTTACACAAAGTGCAAAATGCTAGCACCGTATTTACGGAGTAAGGTTACACATTTTTTTTTTATAGTGCTGTCTGAGATTCGCGTTGTGGGGTTCGCACCGCACTCAGGTCATTTCCTTTCTTAGGGTAATAAAAATGTCTTGTTTGTAAGTTAAAATAAATAAATAATTGGTGTATGTTGGTTGGGTTAAAAAGCATGAACTTGGTAAATTGTTAGAGAAAGTCAGATAAAAGCCAAATTTTTGCTAATGCGTAACCTTTCAAGCAATTTCTCTATAAGCATACATAAAATTCTGGTGCAACCTTGCGCAGAACTGAGTGAGACGTTACGCTATAGTTACATTACCATGGTGTAACCTTAACTTTATTCCAGTTATATCAGTGAAGTTACTCCAGAGGAGTGGAGGTAGCTAAACTGCCGCCGATTTTATGGAGTAAGGTTATACAAAACGTTTCACAGTGCAAGCAATGATCGTTCATTTTCCAATAAAATGGGGAACCTCCGAAGCTCCCCCACCCCTCCTCCCGAATAATCTGAAAGATGTTAGCCATTTCCTTAACAGCAATCTATCTGGTAGTTTTAAAGGACGAGGTTCTGATGACAACAATTGTCTTCTTCCGTGATTGATCACTACGCTCTCCGGAATTAACTCCATACGGTTTTGTTATGGGTTTACATCAAAGATCGTGTGTTCATGAAACGTACCCCATATATCACGTGATTTTCAAAGTTCGGGCCAAAAGATCCCAACCGCTTTTGTTGCCATTAATCGTGATATGCTACATCGAGCGAAACAAGAATTAGACTTCAGACTTATTATCTGCCGCAGCACGAATGGTGTTCATATCAAACATTTGTAAAACAAAACTTATAGTTTCTTTCCACAGTGAAGTCAACGTTATAGCTGTATTAGTAATATGCTGTTCTAATAAGCCTTCCAAATTCCGGAGAGAATCGTGACACATCCTGTATTATAAATGATAGAATCCTTGAGAGGTTGTGAAGTACGAAAAGGGAGTTTTCAAATATTTTGAAATTGTTTTTTTGGTGCACTCAAATTGCACTACTTTTTTAAAGTAATCTATTTTACAACCAGTTTCTGACATAACTGATAGTTTCCGTAAATAACAGCATATCTTTGAACTAGGCTCATAGCTCACTTAAACGGCTTTAGTTAATATTATTGCTTAATATTTGAATAACTATAAGTGATTTCGCGTAAACTCAACCGAAAAATAATTATCCTCAAGCTGATTAACACAAATTTTCTTGAAACTATCAAAAATCTTACTCTTTGACATCTTAAATTTTAATTTTTTTTTAAATCTATCAATTTTCATACATCATATTAAAAGTGTATATAATTGTCTTTAAAGTGAGCTATTGTGTAACTTTTATGCTCCAATAGAACTTGAGCTCTAACATTTAAAACACTGCTGGCAAGTTAAAAAATAAAAGTGTTTTCTTAACGAATTTTAAAAGTTACTCCTTAAGTTACTCCTTAATTATGAGTGATAGATTATTATTTAATTTTTTATACCTAAATTTAAGATGACAAAGTATGATTTCTGAAAATTTTGTGAAAATCTGGGATGGTCAGGTTGAGTGCCTAGTTCAGTTCACATGGAATGACTCTAATAGTTAAATAGTGTTTCATTTGCTTCACACCAAAAAAGTACAATGAATTTATTCAAATACTAGTGGATCAGTTTAGAATAGAGAAATTATGTCTCAAGGCTATTCTAGATGACTGCATTTGTAAATGTGTTTCTACCTCGTTACTGTTTTCGTTCATTAATATTCTGTTTGAAAGAAATATGGCAATAGAAAAACTAAGTTTTCCATTTATCACACTAAGAATACAACCCATTTTCAGGAACATTTATGAGATATTACTATCCTAAAAGAGTATGCTTTTTAGGGACTTCATACTAAACATTATGAAAATGGATATTAATAAAATTTCACAAAATTGCAACTTTTAATTTAAATACAATGGGGGTTAGGGTGTCCTCCCCTCAACCCCCCCCCCCCCCAAAAAAAAACGAAACTCAATTTTTTAAGTCGCACACTCTCTTATATTCTTCCTTTTGGGTCAAAACAATTGTAAAAAAAGTTTCATATAATTTCAACAATGGCAACCCGTGCCGACTTGCGCCTGAAAGAATAAACCAACCCTGTGTACTTGGCCGAATATATATATATATATATATATATATATATATATATATACAGTGGCTCTCAAAAGTGTTCGTACACTTTGAAATTTTTTAGTAAAACCAAAATAACTCGAAACTGAATTCGAATATGGAGTCCAATATTTTTTCACATCATTCCTATGTCATTCTAAATACAACCCATTGGTTTTTTTCAAAATGTTAACAGATCTTCTTTTTGAAATAAGTCAGAAAACAAAGAGACAGAGAAATAACACGCCACAAAAGTCATCGTACACTCAACTATTTTCGAATAAATTCATAATTAAAATTATCATATGCCGTTTTATTAATATTTTTGCATTGTGTTGACCCTTATAAGTCATTTGGCTTTAATTTTTTGTTTATTTATTCCTTAATATTATCTTTATTGCTATAAAATCGCTGGTATTCGAAAAAAAAAGCAAACACCATTCAAAATTCGAATTTTTTTCCCACAGTAGTGGTAAATTGGTTTGAAATGACTCTAAATTAGTTAATTTATTTGTTTGTATAGTAGAGTGCTTGATAAAATGCTTTAAACAAAGGAATCGGACCGAAAACAAGGTAAGAAAAGGTCAACCGACAAAGTTGACAAAACGTGATGGGAGATTTAAAATTGAAAAAAATATGAAAAATACACATTTGAGTGCTGTAAAAGTTTTTACAGAGTTAAAAGAAAAATTTTACGCTTAATTTTCACCTAAAAGTTTTCGCCAAGTTCTCTGATTAGCTGGATTAAATGGGGCCTCTTCTCGCGGAAATTTTCTTGATCGCGCGAAAAACAGAAAGCTTACGCTTTTCGTCGCAAAATCAAGGATAAATAAGCTCAAAACGTTTTAGAATTACGTCTTACTTACAGATAAAAATGAATTCAACATTTTTTGTTAAATTTTTGCATAATTGTAAGTAGAAGAAAAAATTAGGAACTTAATCTTAAGAATTTAGTTGGATCAGTTAATCACGACGGTGGAGGTGTTCTGGTGTGAGGGTGCATATCAGCATCAGGACTTGGTAGTTTGGAATTTTTTGATGAAATAATGAATCATGCTGTTCCTTTAAATATTTTAAAAACCAATTTTGAATTCTTAGCCAGAAATTTGGTTATTGGAAACAACTTTATTTTTCATCAAGATAACGATATGAAGCACACGGTTTTCAACGTTTGCGTCTAGTGCCTCAAAAATTGTCCTAAAATTTAGAAAATACTCCCTCAATCTCCTGATTTGAACTTAATGTAACGTATTTGGAGATATTTATGGGCTAGATTACGAAAATACGGCTTTAAAACGAAAATAGAGCTAGAAACAGTAAGACTCGAAGTGTGGTTGAACACTTACTCAGAAATTACGCAAAAAAAAAGAAAGAAAAAGAATGAAATCTATTCCCAGACGTTTAAAAGGTGTTATGAATACTGTATGATATTCTACTAATTAAAAACTTAATAAAAAGTTAGATTATTCAAAAAAATATAGACATTTTATAAAGTGTACGAAGACTTTTGTGGCATAAAATTTCAGGCACTTTTTGGTTTTTGATTTTTAAAAAATTAAGTTTTAATATTTTTTAAAAACTTTTCATGTAGTTTTGTTAAAAATTGATCATAGATCTTATAATTAAATACCTATTCTGAAATATTAATTCTAACCAATGGATTGGGGCCAATTTCGTTGAAAGTTGTAGGTGTACGAAGACTTTTGAGAGCCACTGTATATATATATTTGGAAGTTCGAAATTTTATGTGTACTTGGCCGAATATATATATATATATATATATATATATATATATATATATATATATATATATATATATATATATATATATATATATATATATATATATATATATATATATATATATATATATATACATATATATATATATATATATATATATATATATATATATATATATATATATATATATATATATATATATTTGGAAGTTCGAAATTTTATGTTGGTAAAACGTTACTTCTATGTCCTCACATGCACCGCAAAAATATTTATCCAAATTTGAAAATATTTAGGTGTCCAGCAAGAGGTGTAAAAATTGTAATTTTCTTCAAAAAATTGCTTTTTCGATTTATTTTTTAAAAAATTACACATACATTTAAATGAAATATCAAGTTCAAAAATAAAAAGCGAACACATTTTTAAACCAACATTTGCAAATGAATAATAATAAAAATAATTATATATTTAAAATGCAAAATGCAATTTAAAATTGAAAAAAACGCACATTTTGAGCACCATGTAGGAGACTTAAATATTGCAAGAAGGCAAAAATTTCTATTTAATGCCAGTTATTGACTTTACTGTTTTTATTTTTTAGTTTGATAACTTAAAATTTACTTTACATTTTTGAAAAAAATTATAGAAAAAAATCGATTTTTTGAAGAAAATTACAAATTTTAGGCCTCCATCTGGACATCTTAACATTTTTTTTTTACTTTGTTAAATATTTCTGTGTTACATGTGGAGCTATAGGGGCAACGTTTTATCAACATGAAATTTCGAACTTCCAAAAAAAAATTTTTTTTTTCGATTCAACCTACTACACAATGCTGGTTTACACTTTCAGGCGCAAGTCGGCACAGGATTGCTGTTGTTCAAATTATTTGACTTTTTTTACAATTGTTTTGATTTTAAAAGAAAAATATAAGAGGATGTGCTACTTGAAAAATAGACTTTCGTTTCCTTTGGAACACCCTAATGGGGGTGTTTCCTTCAATCACAATTACTACTCTTAGTTACTGAAATTGAAAGAATAAGCAAAGAATAATAATATGGAGCCAGAAAATACTTATTTTACCAACATTTAATTTTTAATTACATTTTTAAAATGTCAGATTTATGAACAAATTGTTTCATCGTGTGACGTCACAAGGGAAGACAGCCATCTTGAATCGGAGCACGTGGTTATCTTTTCTGGCAAGATACCGCCTTCTAGTGATTTTTCACTGCGAGCAATTTATAGGCGGAACGAGAATTGTTAAGTAAATAAATTATTCATTTGTTGAAGTTTGGCAACGTCCCGAAACTTTGTTCTGGTAACCCTAACGACTTGTTCGCTAGTGATGTCAGCACTGCTAGTCCAGCGACTGAACGTCTTTTAAGATAACTTTTTTTTTAAAGAGAAAATAAGTCAAAACTAAGAAAAAGAAGTAACTCACTCGATGTTTTCTACCAAGCTCTTTCAAATAAAAATAGTTTCGAAAAAGGGAAACAACCCAGTTCTTGATGAATTTCTAGTTAAAATTGAATAAATGCTCTTTTGGAGAGGATCATGGTTAACTCTGAGGTGCCGTGATTTTGATCAATTCGTATAGCGTTATATTTATCATGAAAACGAGCAAGAGAAAAGTCTGTTGTGAGAGAAAAACACTCAAAAGGATTTTATATTGACTGTTTCATGAAGCTTTTAGTTCTGTACACATTGATTCCATGGCTGAACAATGAGTAAAACGAGTGGCTATGGATTGGAGTGGGAAATCGGCAATGATCAGCTTAGTTTTTTACCGTGAAGTTTGATGTTATATAAATACAGCGTGTATCCGTTTTACCTGCAAAAAAACCTTTACTTTCACAACCGTTAATCCTAGATGCATACTTCCAATTGCAAAAGTGGTCAAAATATGATGCAGAGGAGTTTAGATATTGAAAGTCTGAAGTAAAAATACAATTTAAAGAAAAAATACGAAATCTAGATTTTTATATTCCTCGTAGCTGCAAAGCTGGGAGAAATATAAAAAGTAAATTAAACACTTGATTTTTATTTTGTTCTTGTGTTTGCCTGTTTTGTTTTGTTTTCATTGTTTCTTTTCTTTCATTGTTTGCTTAAAATTTGTCCCCGTTTTTTTGTCTCTGTATGGTGTAAGGATAATGTTTGTACCACCTCCTGCATTGGAAATAAAAGATATATATATATATATATATATATATATATATATATATATATATATATTTCCCCCAAGTCCTCTAAAACGCATTTAGGGAAATCACAAGCATAAAAAAATGATATGTACGGGCAAAAAAAGTTTGACATTAGTAAGACTAACATACATCGAAATGAGAAACGCAGCGATTTGTGACATATCTCTTTACACTCGCATCATGTTGCACCTTTTGGGGAAGGGAGGGGGAGAGATAGCTACTAACAAGGGTATAAACCTATATGTGTGCATAGAGTGTTTTTTTTTTTTTTTTTTTCAAATTGTACGAACTTTTGTAGTGTGTTTCTGCGTATCACAGCGTAAAATTTGTATTTACTTTTCAATGGCAATGAAAAATTTAAGTATTTATTTTTTTTAATCCGACCACATGTTTTTCATCTGAAAGAGCGATATTTTCCGATCTCACCATCTGTACAGTCCTTAATAATTTTGAACTAATATCATCTTGAATTTTGGTTACAAGTGTTTCAAATTTTTTGTGTTGGTTTTAAATTTCAATGTTAGGGTATTTCCCTAAATGCAATATTGGGGTACTTGGGTACCATATAAAAAGTTACATTTTGAATTTTTTCACATTTTGTTTTCACTTCAGGCTTTTCACGTCGTAATTCTGCATCATTTTTGCAACTAGAAATATGCATCTAGGACTAACGGCTACGAAAATAGAAATCTTGCAGCTTAAAAGAGAATACACTGCAAATACATGGTGTTCTGTTTTAACCTGCAAGACCTTAATTTTCACAACCGTTAGTCCTAGATGTATACTTCCAATTGCAAAAGTCAAAAAATACAAAATTTTACTTTTTATACGGGCCCCAGGTTCCCTAACTTATGTTTAGGGAAATAATCTCCATTGAAAAACAATTCCAACACAAAACGTTTGAAACTAGTACGACTAATATTCACCGAGATATGAAACGCTGCGTTTTGTGACTTACACCACTTTTCACTCGCCGTCAGTATCGCCTTTTGGGGGAAAATATAGCGGTTAACAAGTGTCTAGAATTATATGGGTGCATAGAGTGGTTTTTCAAATTGGTCGAGGTTTTGTCGTGTATTTTTGCAAAGCATAACATTTGCATTTATTTTTGAAAAGCAATGAAAAATATAAGTACCTTGTTTTTCTTACTTTAACCACCTGTCATTCTTCTTCTGTATGATCCCTTAAAACTTTGAAATGGAATACGTATCTCCTTGAATTTTGGTCGCACAAATGTCAAGTTTTTGGTGTCAATACACAAAAGCATGAAAAAATTCAATGGAGATAATTTCCCTAACTATAAGTAAGGAGACCTGGGGCACGTATAAAAAGTTAAATTTTGTATTTTCTGACTCATTTTTATTTTTGCTTCAAACTTTCAATACCTTAACCCTGCATCTGATTTTGAACATTTTTGCAATTCGAAATATACATCTAGGACTGACGGTTGCAAAAATAAAGGTCTTGCAGGTTAAAACGGAACACCCTGTATACAAGGTGTTTCAGTTAACTGTTCCAGAACTTCTAAGAGATTTAAGGTGCATCATGATGACTCGAAATCATACAGCAATGGAGGGTCGGAAATACTTTCCTGAAGCGGTGATGTACACTGAAGCATCATAAAGAAAGTGACCGTAACTGAAAAATCTTTATAATTGCATGTAAAAAAGCAAAAGGTACATTGGTCAAAGTAAGTGTTCGAAGGTTTTTTCCATCGGCTGCAATGCACACTTCACATCTTCAGCGCGTGGAACTCCGAACAGTCTGGAATACTCCCGGCATATCTAAAACTTTTCGGGTCAAGAAATCATTTCCGACTCCATTTCTATATGATTTCGAGTCGTCAACGATGCACCCTACACCCCTTAGGAGTTTTGATGCAGTTATCAGAAACGCCCTGAATAAATATATATATATAAAAATATATATATATATATATATATTTATATATATATATATATATATATATATATAATATATATATATATATTACACATCGCACACATACATACACAAACAACAAAAGTTGTAACATCTTACGCGCTGGGGGAACAAGGACGGATGCAAAGAGGGCGATCGCCCGTCCCTTGAGAGTATCTGCAAAGGCAATTTTTTCCGAATTGGAAGCTCTAAAACGAAAGTATAGGCCCTTTTCGATAATGTTAAAAGAGAAATGGGGTTCAAATCTCCATCCCAAAAATATTCGGAAATGAAGTTTTAAAAACGAAATTTTAGACTATCTTTGGCGATGTTAGGAGGAGGCGTTTGGAGGTCTTCATCGGACATTTCTTAAAAGGACGTGACTGCAGACCTCTCATGTAGTGTTTGGGGGGGGGGGGATGGGTTCAGTAACTTCCCTCCGGTAATTTCTCGAAACTGAAGTCTTAAAAAGGGCGATTTTAGTTGACCTTCTATGATGTTACGGGGACGTAGTTTCGAAACATTCCCCCGGAATTACTACGAAGTTGAAGTTCCAAAACGCAATTTTAGAATACTTCTTTGAACGGAAAAGGAAAATGTTTGAGGACTTCCTTGACAAAATCTTTGTATTTTAGTTGTTTTAAATAAAAATACTGTTGTATCCCCCCCCCCCGAAGCATATATGATCAGATATGTAGTAAAAGGTAAGTTAAAAAACCAACCGCCCCTTCCTTGAAGCATTTCTGGATCCGTCCTTGTGGGGGAATTATTTCTCACTGTAGATAGAATTATCCTGTTTGACATTATTTCTGAAAGAACTGTTCTCCAAGGTATTTTTTAGTCATCTGGGTGACCTATTACGACCGTCAATTGTCCGACCCGGTACATACATATACAGGGTGGTCCAAAAGTTCTAGGTACGAAGCCCTAGAATCTTGTCGATTGAACCAATCGAACTAAAATTTTAGTTATGAATACTTGAAAAGTATGCACTCGAGATTGTGATGGTTATTTTTACCGAAGAATTGAGCCAGGAATGGCAACACGTGTGACTGAAGCATGACCCAAACTTACCAATTGGTTGTCATGGTGCTGTGCATTATAGTTAGGGGTTACCATTTTAACAATTGACGACGATTCATGCATTTTAGTTTTATAAGAAAAATAATTATCACGAGCGCAAACGTCCTTTATGATCTCAAAAATATATCTTTTTCCCTTCTTGATACTTAAAATCTTTTATTTTTTTACCGGTACTAAAAGTGACTACAGTTGTTTTATAGGTCAAACTAAAATTTAAATTTTTATTTCCTCTTTAATTTTTTTTTTTTTTTGATTTATTTTTACTTTGTGAGAAAAATATGTGTAAATTCTTTGGTAGAAAATTTATTTTAGAATTATGAATTTTACAATATGGTGTTAATTTTTTTCCTGAAGTTTAATAATTAGTTAATTTTATTTAAAAATTTCTTCACGCAATATCGAAATATTAACATAATTCCAATCTATAAAAAAAAAACAGTTGCCTAAAATCGTAATTTGATAGCCTTACAAAAATCGTTTTTCAAAATTTGCTTCGGAAACGAAAAATTCAAAACTAGTTCTGCTGCTGAGATGGAAGAAGGCGAAAGCTAGTGTCACGTGACATGAATGAAAATGGCAGCTTTATTTTTCAATCTCTTCAGTTCTCTCCGAAAACTTCAGCTTGCAGGGAGATAATTTGAGACCTGACAGTGAATTAGAATTTGTTGAAATGCCGAACAATTTTCTGCTCTAAATTGTGAAAAAGAGTAAATTTTCGTTCCAATAAACCCATTCTTTTTTGGAAATCGGTTCCTTTTAAAGGAATCGATTTTATTTTTTATTTCTTATCAAGAAAGTACAGAGAGCAGAAAGCTTTTGCAAAACAATCCGCACTACAAAGAAGTTATTTCCTTTTTAATTATTGAGATATAAATATCGAAATAACAATAACACTATATTGTTAGAGTAAGACGCATTTTTGAATCAATAAAAAATAAACTATTTGTTGGTTCCTTATTAAAATAAACCGAATACCGAAGAGAGATTTTAAGTGTCTAGGGGTTGTCCACAAATGATGTCACGCTTTAAGGGGGAGGAGGGTTCGGAAAATTGGGACAGTTTGTGATCTGGGGGAAGGAGGTAACAAGAAGTGAATCACGCATTTTTTTTATAACGATATGTTTATTAAAAATGGCACGACGCGTCACATTTCGTATTTATTTAGATGGTTTCAAGCGAAATTGGTAAAAAAAGATCAAGGTAAGAATGGTTGTTGAATTATGACCTTAAAATATTAAAGAAACTATAAAATCAAGACATCTAAAATCTTGAGTGGACAAATTCTGAAAATGTTGTTGTTTGGCAGTAACACATCTTGCACAAAGAAAGATTCAGCATTCTACATATACGGAGGAGATTTCTCAAACTTTTTTTTATCACTTTGGAAAAAGTTTATTTTAAAACTATTATCCTTCAAATTTCTCAAACAAAGTTTCTTAACTCTTACATATACCAGCTTCCCTCCTCCCCCCCCCCCTCATTTACTACTACTACCAATATTCACCATCAGAAAAAGCGTTTGTATAGTTAAATATGATTTCAAAGCAATTTTTTTTTTTTTTTTTTTACTTTTTACCTCTTTTCGGTGGCGGTAGTGATATCACGTTCTTACGCTTACGTTCGACGAGCTCAACCGGTAGCGACCGGTTAGTTTATCACGTGACAGCTAATGATCACGTGCTCCAATCAACCAATCAACAGCGTAAAATGGTAACCGGTGAGGTAACCGATAGATGACAGAACGCTGCGATTTGTAACCGGTTACATACCGGTCGACCGGTGAGGTTCGTCGAACGCACGCTAAGAATATCTTCTAAATGGCTATCATCGAGACGCACCCTTTCTTTCTTTCAAATGTTTATTGAGGCTTCTGCTACGCTACTTCGGCTTTGCCTCCAATAATCCACTGTAGTATAGACAAAAAAACTAAAGAAAAACCCAACAAAAGAAAGCTAAAACCGATCACATTGACCAAGGAACCTGCCAACCACACGAACACGACGAAAAGCACAACCCTCAAGCCACAACACAGAGCCAAAGGAGAGAGGGGTACACCCAACGGCTTTCCTGAGCACCTCTCTCTGATTCTCGAAAGCCTGACATGATAGTAGAAAATGATCTGCAGAGTCCCTTACATTGCAAGAGGGGCACATTGGCGAATGAGACTTATTGATTTTGTAGAGGTTATCATAAATCATTAGAGTCCTTGTCCTAAGTTTTGAGAATAGCACATCCCAATACCTGCTTTTGGCGATTAATCTATTTTCTTTCGTGATAATAGATTAATCGCCGATGGTCAAAGTTGGCAGCATATTTTGAGTTCTCCCAAGTTGAATTACACTCTTTCCAAGTGTTTCTCTTAATAGTCTGAATAATATCACTGCACGAGACCCAATGAAGGATTAGGTTCAGGGAATGCCCAAGATTAGCCAATTCATCAGCTCTCTCGTTTTCAGTAATTCCAACATGAGCTGGTGTCCAGATGAGCCAGATGTCCGACACCGATCCGACTCTGTTTTCAATAGCTTTCCTTATCATAAGCGATATCCAGGGAGATTTAACATGAACTGCTACCAGTGAGTTAAGCACAGATAGACTATCCGATAGAATGATCTTCCTAACATTGTTTTTGCAGAGTCTAATGATGGCCAACCAAATGGCTAGGCCTCAGCAGTAAAACACAGAATTTATAGATGGGACTCTGCCCATAAGTTCTTCACCAGAATTAATGTTTACAATCCCAATGGCGACTGAGTCACCTTTTTTCGAAGGCGTCGGTGGCAATTATGTTGCAGTTAGAAAAGAGATGGTTCTTGCATTCCAGAAATAGGCTTTTTATTGCGTCTGGAGGTAAATCTTTATTCTGAAAAGGAAGGTTATTGATATGAATTTTACATTTAATTCCTGCTCCAACCAGCTTATTCAAAGGAATGATTTAACTTGGGAAAACATTGAGACTTCTAAGAAGATTGGAGCATGAAATCGCCAGGGGGTGTTGATGTTTTCTAGTCGGACGGGATTCCATGGTGAAGGAGGCTAAAAATTTTCCAATGGGCGACTCCTCTTTCAAACTAATCTGACGGATGTAAAAGATATTCGCAAGCATATTGTGTCGCAATTGCAGTGGCATTTTACCAGCTTCCTTGAATAAAATAGGTAAGGGAGTAAAGAAGGCAGTCTTGTAGCGACCCGGAGGTAGGAGTGGAAGACCGTATCAATGATTTTCCTACTGGATTTAGAAGATGAAACAAAAACGTGACATCCATAGTCCAACCTGCTACGTATGCACATATTACCGATCCTAAGTAAGTGGGCAGACCTGGCTCCACATTTCCTGGAAGAAATGAATTTCAAAACATAGATATACTTTGGTGGTTTTTTGCGCTACATGTTTAAAATGATCATGAAATGTAAGATTTCTCGAAAAATTAAGACCCAAAATTTTTATTTTATCAACCCATGGGATATCAATGGCGTCAATTTTAAAGTTGATACTTGGTTTCAGTTTCTTGTTCGAAAAGTTTATAGCCTCACATTTGCTTGGAACAATTTTCATCTGCCATGTATTGCATCAATTTTGGATGTGAAAAAGGGCATCCTGCAGTCGACTCATGACTAGGTCTAAGTCTGACCCGGAACAGTACAGAAAGATATCATCGGCAAAGGTAATAAAATTAACATTTAGTAAGGACACTGTCTTTCAAATCCTGGACATAAATTTGGAATAATAAAGGACTGAGAACAGCGCCCTGAGGGGACACCTCTAAAGTAAGTTTTTTCCACAGAAAGAGCATCTCTCCATTTGACGTTGAACTTTCTGTCAGAAAGAAAATTATAGATCCATAAAGCTGCATTATTGCTAATTCCCATTTTCAACATCTTGAATATTAGTCCGTCGATCCAGACTAAGTTGTATGCTGCTTTTAAATCGCCGGCAATAAAAATGAAAAATTTTCTGAGGGATCGAGCTTCACAAATTAGGTGGTGTATTTGAGCTTGGATGATGTCACACCCTCTAAAGGGGAGAAACCCACACTGGTTATTAGGAAAATTTGAAAAATTGATAACAGATTTCATCATTCTCGCCAAAATCATACGTTCCATCGTTTTGGCGATAGTAGAGGTGAGAGAAATGGGTCTATATGATGCTAAATCATTCCGGTCTTTCCCTTTCTTAAACAAAGGGATGATCGTAGATTTTTTCCAGTTGTCTAGGCTATTACCAGAACTCCAGCTAAGATTAATTTCCTGCAGAAGTGTACGAAGATGGTTATTGTCAAGAAGCTTCAGAGCCTTGCTAGGTATATCATCGGGTCCAGGGGAGGTATTCCGAGCCTTGTTAACCGCGTTTTGGAGCTCTTCAAAGGAGAACGGCTCATCAAAATTGTCGACTGAAGGGCCACTGAGGTCAAATGGAATCCCCATCTTAACTTTGGGTTTTTGAAGAGATATGGTGAAAGCATTAGCTTGAGCCACCGGAATATAGAGTGATATATTTCCAGAATGAAGGATAAAGTTTGACTTAATGTTGTCGGACAATCGGTTGGCCAGAGACTTTAAAATCTTAAAGATATTATTGCTTTCTACCGCTGCATCGCAAGTCTTGCTCCAGTACGCCCTTTTACTGCGCCAACAAATCTGACGCAATTTGGCAGCCAATTTTTTATAAACCATCCACTTTTCTCTAGAAAGCATATTTTTAGCTATCCTTAAGGCTTTCCGTTTTTGGCCAACATAATATCTACATTCAGCATTCCACCAAGGGGGGTTCCCGTGTACTTTCTTTTGGTTATTTTTTTTACTTTTGTTAATAGCATCAGATATTACTTTTTGAATCAGAAAAGTGCCTGATGAGTCGACGCATTGGGGATTCTCCTTAATACTGCTAAGAAAAGTTTGCCAGCATGTATAAGTGTAGGTTTGGACTTGCTCCGTGTTAAAATTTATAAATAGTTGGATGGGATGATGGTCACTATCAAACAGATCAGAGTGTATGTTTATGTGCATGTCAGAAAAGATATCGGCAGAGCATAAAGTTAAATCTAGAAGAGACCCAGTACTACCGTGGGAATAGTGTGTCGGTATATGTGTGTTGAGCAGGCAAATATTGTTATCAGTAATCCAATTTAAGACTTTGTCGGCATCAGAGGAATTGTGATTGCTACCCAGAGCATTATGATGGATATTAAAGTCTGCAAAGATGATAAATGGAGGAATCAAAAATTTTTGAAAACTGCCAAGCCAATTAGAGTCCCATTTCCCTTTGGGCGAGTGTAGGTTGAACATCTGTAAAGTCTAACTATTCTTCAAAAAAAAAATTTATGCCAATAGCTTCAATGTCAGATGGAGGAAAATTCATATCGATACTTTTGTAGGGAATTTTATTGTTAATGGCAAATAAAGTGCCGCCACCCGGGCGGTTAGGACGATCTAAACGATATATGTTATTGCAGGGGAGAGCAAAGCTCCCTCCGATTTTGAAAAAAGTCTCTTGAATAGCCAAGACTGAGGCATTAGAAAACAAAGAGTTCGAAAACCAGGTGCCTTTGTTTAAGACGCTCCTCGCGTTCCACTGAACACAAGAAAAGGACATAGGAGAAAGAAAACCCGCAACGAAAAACAAACCCACAAAGGCCCTGGTACACCACGGGCCTACCGATTGGCCACATCCGCGGAGGAAACGTCATCATCCCCGGGAGTACCGAGAAAGCTGTGTGTAGTCCCCAGAGGGGGTGCCATCAAAAAATTACCTTTAACTTTTGCTTTTTTACCTTTATGTTCAGAATCAGAACCAAACTTAATATCTAACTTATTACCGAAGTGTTCCATCGATTTGGCGATGGTGTGAGTAACATTATCCATTATGCTTTTATGGAGCTGCTCAAGAGAGCTCTCGAAAATCTTTTTCATAGCAGTGATAGTATCTTGGTGTGCTTCAGCTATTTTTTTCTCACAAACAAGGATAACTTGCTGAATTGCATCATTTAGGTCCTCTCTCGTGATGTAGTTAGACGTGCCATTTTTGGTGATTGTAGCATAACTATTCATTTGATTAGCTCGAAACCTTCTTCTAGCTTCAGCCAATGTAAGTTGTTCCTGCGCCTTACACCGTAATATGCTCTCTTCCTTGATTCTAGCAGGACATTGATTGTAATTAGCCGGGTGGTCATTGTCACAATTGGCACAATGAGGAGGATTCATACAGGGCTCTTCCGAGTGATTCTGACCACAGTTCATGCACTTAGCTACCTCTTTGCAATTCTTCGTCGCGTGGTTGAATGCCTTACAAGATAGACATTGTCTAGGACGATCATAGAAAGGATTGATTTTTTGACTGGTGAGCCAAACAACAATGGTTTTAGGTATATTTTTCCCAAAGATGTTGATTAGAATAGATTCAGTGGGTGATTTACCTTAACTACCCTTTACAAAAAATCTTCTTGCCTCTGCAACTTTTATGCAATTGGCCTCTTCCAATTCCTCTACCAGTTCGGTTAATGGAATTTCCGTTGATATGTTTCTTAATAAGAATTTGGAAGTATAATTTTCCATGTGCACTGTACTCTCGACCTCAATGCCTGCCAATTGAACAATATTTGCCAATTTAATAGCACAGTCTAGTTTATTTGTCTCCACTATCAGTTGGTTATTGCGAGTGAATTTGATTCTGTTGCCTGTACATTCCCTACCTTCAACCTGTTTTAATAGGTCGTCCTTCAGAATTTTAGGTTTATTTCGTGGTAAATTTTTCTGACCGACGGACGTAAAGAAAACGGGGAACGTAGTAGTGCCATTCTCCGCTGCGTATTGGCATTTCTGCTGAATGCTAGCCACCATGGTAATAGCAAACTCGTCACCAACATAGTCCACTTTCAGTCCTTCCTCGCATTCCATGGACCCCATGACAACCACGAGCAGACCACTCACCCCCCGAAACAAAAAACCCACAAAAACATGCAAAAACAAAACAAAGGGACTTACCTTAAACCGCAAAACAAGTCAACACCAACCACCACAAAAACAGAAAACAACCACATACCACACTGCCCTCAAACGGGTAATGCCTTGCCGACATCACAACACGCCGCCATTTTCTTCCGAGCTACGAAACAAAACCACAACAAGTCCAACAGACACCGAAAACCCCAAAGAACACCGCAAAGACCAATTAAACTAACGACGAAAACCCAAGCAAGAAAACCAACAAACCAAGTCCGAGAGCAAAGCCGAAGCAGCCGCCTCCTAATAGTTCTCCAAACTTTTCACTCCCTCGCCTCTTTCACAGGCTTATTTCTCGTGTTATTCAATAACACTTGAACTAACATTTATGGGAACAAAAAACAACAACATTAACACAACTCTGTCACTATGTACAGCGCAAAAATGTTGTCAGTAATTCCCTATCCGACGCACCCTTATCATGATGCTCCACGATGATTTTTGTTTTCGGTCGTTGCGGTTACACAGAAAAAACGATGCCACGTGCGTGATCGATTTATCATAACCAATACAGATGAAACTTATTTTTTATAGCATCATTTGATGATTTAAATCGTTCTACGGCTAATTAAAAGCAATGGTCCTACATATTTTTTCAAAACACTATTAGAATAAAAATATTTTTGAAGAAAAAAAAATAGAACCAGTTTCTATATACAACAGAAGAACCTAGGTCGATTAAAAATTGATGTTTGCAAATGAATTATTGGTTACGCATGACTTTTTTTCCATTATTTTTCCCCGACTTCAAAAATTGTGTTTAATAGTAGTCTCGATGGTGTTCAAAGAATAAAATATTACTCAATGAATGCATGCAAAACACTTCTAGCTCTAAGTTTCTACTTTTTACAGATATTTAGCACATGATTTTTTGAAGAGGGAAAGGGGGGTGGCATAAATTATTCTACTAGAATAAATTGAAAGCTGCGGATGCAGAAAAAGTTCAATGATTTTTTCTTTTTTTTTTTAAATACTCTATAGGATTACAATTTTGCTTTCATTCAATCGATATGCTACATCAAATTTAAACTCAGTTGTATTTATTTCAGTTTACCTTAAAAACAGTAAATGGTTGGTAAACTTAATATTTAACTGATATCTGCCTTACAATTGAAGACTAAATGATTTTAAATGAAGGATATATGTTAAGCTTTACCTATGACCCCATCTTACCCCATCTTAGTTGTTCTAAAATATTATATAGAATAGCTTAGCTGTTCATGCTGACGTGTTCTAGAGATATCCGGGAAAATGCCTACACAAACTATTTGCTAAAAAGGTTAATAAAAAAAAATTACGCAGAAGTTAAAATAGGTGTTCGGAATTTTAAATGTTTCAAATGCACACAAAACAATTTTTTACACGAAATCAAATACTGTCAGCAACAAAATTTTGAATACAGAATGTAGTTCCTAATTGTTAAAATCCAAAATAAAAAATTCACCCACATTCTTTCATTTATTTCGAATTTAATTTATGACTACTTTACCCCATTGACCACTTTCCCCCACCAGACCCTAGTAATCTAATGAACAACAAGGTGAATTTGGAGTCCGCCCGACTGCAGCACAACTAAAATGATACAGTGTGCAAGTAACAATACCACGTAGTTTTGCAACAAATCACCGTTTTTTGCTATAATATGTGTTATGTGTGCCTAATTACGAATGAGTTTTGCTTATTACCCATATTATCCGGAATGTCTTTGGTCCCAGTTAGACCAGATAAACGAGGGTGTAGCGTACTTCATGAAAAATTTGTCCAAATTTTCTCATTCCATTCAGAGACTGAATTGGCGAAAGAAAAAACCCACTAATAATTCTTCAACTCTGTCAAATTCATCTTGTAAAAATTGATTCAGATAAGAACAATTACGCAGAATATTCCATGACTAAAATTCTTTCCTTTTCAAAATGAAATAAACAATCCAGAACTTGATCAAAGAAAACCAGCAAAAGCCGACGAAATAGCAACACATTCAAACAAAATTAATTTTCTGAATTTACCTTTAAAAAACGATTCTTAAATGTAAAAGGATGAGTAACACTCACCAGATGATGTGATGACACTCCGAAAAGAAAATTTGGCTCATTGTATCAAATTACCCCACACGAAAATCAAACTGTTGGAAACAAGAAAAAAAAAAAAAAAAAAACAAATAACGGACTGCTCACAAATCAACGTTTAGTTGTTCGCTCCTTCAATTCCTATTCCTATTCAGAGTCACAACTGACTACAACTGTATTTATGTCGAGGACTGCATACTAAGTGCCTTGCCTTCATTATTTTATATACCGATAGGTGGCAGCACCATCACCGGATCGCACAGTTAATGAGAATTTAGAACTAGTTCAGGAGCTAATAGCTACCTGGTGCTAGCACCCCCAGAGGTATCGTTTCACTTGGAGGACATTGAGACCACGAGCATATTTAACGTCGCCCAGTCCCCTTTAATGACGACGGTGGGTCTTCAACCATCGAGGTTCGAACTAAGGACCCTTCGGCCCCGAATCCGACACTCTACCGATCGGGCTACCACGGCCCCTTCGCTCCTTCAAACAAAGCTTTTTAAGAGTAAAAGTGGTTGCCATTCGACTGGAAAGTTTGAAAAGAGTTTAAAAACTGGGGAGAGAAGTTCTATGAAAAAACAATAAGAAAAGGAGTGTGATTTTAACACATCACAAGAAGCAACGTCAAAATACACAAATGTAACCAAAAAGGGCTGTATGTGTAGGTAAAGTTGCACAGTGTGACAGTATCTCCAAACATGCGGCACCTGTTTTTGATTTAAGAGATACAGGCCCGTTATTAAGTGGGTCAGGGAGGGCAATCGACCTCCCCGTCTGGCTTTGAAAAATCAATGTATTTCCATATAGTATGTGGGCGTGATTTTTGTTGTTTTCGGTATACTATGCACCGAGTTCAAACATTTAGCTCCCCCCCCCCCCCCCCCGCCGCTCGAGAATTTTGAAATGACGGACGTGAATACATGCATTCGACTTCACAGAGAATGTCGGAACTAGTCGTCTAAGGGTTTACGTTGTGATCTGCTCTGGGCTGCAGTTGTCGAGTGTCTGCTTAGAACAGTTCCGAAATATTTTTACAGTGCTACAGTAATCAGTTTGCACCTTTCTTTTTTTTTTTGCAAATTACAGCTTTATTAAGTTATTATTTCTTATGCATAAATAGAAAGTGCGATTTTTTTTTTTTTTTTTTTTGTACTTATTCGATTGCAGTTAAAATTAATGCGTGGGAAAGAATGAAAATCAGTTCGGCAAAGCGCGTAATATGGGGTAGGGTACAATGTTCGTCAGAGCAAATTTCTTTTATTTTTCAGAATAGGAAGAAAGGGGAAGTGAAAGTGAAGATGGAAATGGTGCTGTGAGTGTGTGTAAATTACGCGCTCGGGGGGGGGGGGTTCTTTTTTTCAAATGATCGGGAGGGAGGGGGGAGAATCCAAAGTATATTCGATGTCAAAAATGCCTCATCTAAGCTCATATAGACTGCATTAGTAATAAGAAAAATAACAACACCATTCGTTTATGTTGCAAATGATTGATTTTTTAATAGCAAACAGTTATACTCTAATAATACTTCTATGGTACCAATATTAAGAACAATCCCGTGTCTACAAACCTTTTTGTGCTTTAAAAAATCAATTAAATTTATCATTCACGAAAGTTTTGATTGGTGCTCATGTTTTGATCACAACCCACAATAGATTTTATCAATCCTGAAATGCAAAATTAAAGAAAAAATTACATTTGCTGAATACTTCCAAAAAAGTATAAAATTTTATGCCAGTAGCAACACAGCACTTTGGGTTTCGGCGAAAAACCAGTGCTGCCTGATGCAATAATTGAAAAAGTGAGCCTTATAATGGAAATTGATCTAGATGAAGAAGGAAAAGGGTAACCTTCGTCGAGGACGGACAGGCTAATTGATTATTATCTCAAATAAAAATTGTGAGGCTCTGAGAAGTTGAGCTCCGACTCTGACAATGTTTACCTCTGTTTCAGAAAATGAGGAGAGGTAATTGGCGCTAAGTTGAGTTGAAAAACTTTCTTAGTAACTTTCTTAGTAATAGCGTTTTTTCCGCGCCTTTTTTTCACCCGAAACCAAATAAGCGAGCTTGTACAATAAAGATAACGTACAATAGATGACAAAAATGCAAAAAAAGAAAAAAGAAAAATTTGCAGTTACTGCCCTTTACTTGGCCCACAGGGGAGTGCACAGAAATTTTGGGGCCCTTCACAAATGACTTTTCCGGGGGGAACCCTCCAGCCTCCATATTGTTTACCCCTACATTTCACGCATAGTTTTACAAATATTGGGCCTCCTTCAGGCTCGCGCCCGGGCTAATAGCTGTCTCCTCCCCCCTATTGCACGCCCCTGCCTGCACACTGCAGTGTAGGATTTCAGTTGCCGGACATACTAATCAAAAACCTAACTAGTAATATTTCGTAATTTTGGTAATGAATACTTACTTGCATATTGAAAACCAACCAAAAGAGAATTTTTATGCGAATAATGGAATTTGTTTAGAACTTCCAAGCTAAATAGAACTGAAATGACAACCTTTATTCAGTAAATTTTAAATAAAATTCTAAAGATTTTTAAGCGACTGACAGCAAATTGATTTTTGGAACACAATCGGAAAAAGCTCATAGATTTAAAATTTTTATACGTAGCCATTTGCATTTTGATAACAAATAAAATACTTGCAAATGGCTTTGATGCATGAAAAAGTTGGCATTGAAACAAATTTTCAATTTCCCATCTTGATTTTGCTATTGCGGCTAGAAAAACTTGGTAGTTTTGATTATCTTTCCTTTTATGTGTTTCCCCATATTATCTAGAAAAAATTTAAATGTATTTAAATTTTATGCGTTTTGCCCTGAGAGATTACTCCTAACATGAGGGGAGACCAACGGTGTCGCTTTCTTTTTATTTTAATTTAATATTATTTCTTGTTTTCAGTGCATATACCGCGCTGTAATTCAAGAATAAAATTGCAGTATAACTTGGTAAATTTTGAGCGATAATTTTCGCTTCTTCTTTCGAAGAAAAAGACGTAGAATACTCACAAGAAATCTTCTTCTCAGATTTTCACGCAACTTTTCATTTAAAGCATGTTTGAAAAAATTTCGACTGTAGTCGGGGCAAACCAAAACTAGTAGCAGGGACGTGCACAGACATTTTAAGGCCCGTCACAAATGACTTTTACGCTCCGCCCCTCCATATTGTTTACCTCCTACGTCCCTATACATATTTCACCCCTCATTTTATAAATCTCGGGCCTCCTACAGGCTCGAGCCCGGGCTAATAGGTGTCCCTTCTCCCCCCTCGTGCACGCCCCTGCCTAGCAGCGTCGTAAATGATGCAATTAGTATGCAGTATGCACGTAACCTTCACAATGCTGCCAGGTTAGTTTTTGCCCCAACCATAATTTCATATTGCTACAAAAAAGTGGGGTTTTTTTAATAGTTTTTTTAAACTATGATTTTATTTGCATTTATTATTCCTTAATTTTGGATTACTGCAATACTTTATAGGGGAGTTTATTCAGATTTTACTTCCTTTTACAAAAAAGGAAATATTGTATTCGCGAAAAAAAAAATCCCAACAAAACATAAATGTGAAGAAGAAGCCAAGTTCGGTCGAAATGAGATTCAGGGTAGATGGTGTCACCGACAAAAAAAATTCATGTCTATACGGTTACCAAGTTCTATAGCAGTTCCTCATAGATGTTGGATTTTCCCATGTTCTTCGATTCATCTAGAAAACAATTTTTTACTTTCTTTGATATTGGTTTTAAAACTTGGCAAGTTTGAAAAAAAAATATTGATGACTGAAACTTGCCGCAAGTTTAAAATCCATTATCAAAGCAAGTAAAAAATTGTTTTCTAGATGAATCGAAGAACATGGGAAAATCCAACATCTATGAGGAACTGCTATGGAACTTGGTAACCGTTTAGATCTGAACTTTTTTTGTCGGTGACACCATCTACCCTGAATCTCATTTCGACCGAACTTGGCTTCTTTTTCACATTTATGCTTTGTTGGGATATCCTTACTTTTTGAAAAGCTAAATCAAAGGTTATGTTCTAATTTAGACAATTATAAATGCAAAAGGATATACAAGTATATGATTTCCTTTCTTTTCTCTGCTTTTACCGTGCACTGGTTTGCGGTCTCTTTTTATTCGCAACTCAAATAAATTATAGGGGGCGCTGCAGCTACTGTATAATGGCGGATGAAAAAGGTAAAACAAACAAATGCCGTAACTTATAACTTGCTTTGACGTTAGTGAATGTCAGATTTTTTCATCGTGTTTGTGGGAAGCTTTCCTTTCCATTCTTCTGAAATTACATTACACCACAAACTGTCTGAAGCCTGTAATTTACCCCAAAGAAAGCACGTGGAATGGAATTTTGTACTTTTTTCTTTAGTATTGTTAATCATCGTAATGTAGCGTATTCGAGCTCTGGTGTTGCGAGTTAGAAGTTTTGAAGAAATTTCGATAGCTGAAGACTTGGTGCGATCGCCAATTTTGGGCAATAATTCTCTTTTTTTTTCCCATTTATCAGCAAGGCCGAAGTACATTAACTCTTGGTCTTTGGCGTCTTCAAATTTCTCGACAGTTAGGAAAAATTGCTAAGACTCATCTCAAAATCTGTCTGGAATTTCTTTATTGTTCGGAGGGATTATCATAACGTAGATCTTAAAATATGCAGAATTGGCGAAAATATTTCTTAATTGTTGAAATTATTGCTGCCATTTTTGCTCCTCCGGCAAAATTTTGCATTTAATTGAGATATAAAGGTTTATAAATTTCAAAGCTGGTTATTTTTGATTTTAAAGGCTTAGCTCTAGATTTGCATTTTTTTAATGGATCATTTTTCATTTTGGCAGAACTTAAAGTGCTGTTTAAAGCCCCATCTTGGTTCGAAGTTAAATTGTTAATTTAAAACTTCAACAACCTTGTTTTGGCAACGTTTGATGAGCCCATTTGTTTTGATTTATTTGGCGAAATATTTTGCAATCGCACGGGGAAGTGATTACGCAGTGATGCTCATAAAAAATAGCGTAGTTTTTTGCTATTTTAATGTAGTTTTTTGACTTTTTAGATTTTTCCCTTTACATATGCATGAAAATATGTCTTTATCCAAATTTCAAGTACATGAGACACTTGGAAGTTCGTAAACATTTTGATGAGTGAGTGAGTCAGTGTTAAAAATGACACTTTTCTGATCTTAATAATTCCATAACTATAAGAGGTACACTCATGAAATTTAGGATTATACAGTGGTGGACAAAATTATAGACTCAAATTTTTTTATTTTGTTTCAATTACAACATGACTCAGTTTAAAGTATTTTCATTGAAGTAAAGATGAATAGTTGAAGAAATAGTTCTAAAATTAGTACATCTTATCAGTTAAATTAAAAAATTCATAAAATTAGAAAATTTGCAAATTTAATATTTTATCATTACGTGAAACCTGGACAAAAATATAAACTCAAAGTTAAAAAATCCAGGATTACGAGAAAGTTTCGTTCGAAAATGTTAATTTAACGCCATAGAATGAATAAATGTTGCCATCAGTGATAGTTAAAAGTTTGGTTTTTGGAAATTTATGAGAAACATATAAATGCACTACTAGACAAAATTATAAACTCATTTTTTTTTTTTTTTCATTTTTTCAATCATAATTTAACAATTTTTGTTCCAGTAAAGATAAATAACTCTTTTAGCATAGTAAAGCAGGATTGGCATTTCTTAATGGAAGATAGAACGCTGAAGATTACCAATTAATACTGGAATATCATCTCTTACCTTGTGCTCATCTGATTCCTGGAGGTAACTGGTCATTTCAGCAAGATAACGCGAGTGTACAAACAGCGAAAAGTACAAAAGAATGGTTCAAGTGCTGGGGTATTAAAATAATCAAATGGCCAGCTCGTAGTTCGGATCTTAATCTGATTGAAAATCTTTGAGGGACCACGGTTCGCAAAGTTTATCATGATCGGCACCAGTACCAAACCACAGGGGAATTAAAAAGGGTAATACTTTCAGCATGCAACCATATGTCACTGCAGCTGTTGGAAACTCTTGTGAAATCTATATGCCCAGCCGCATATTCGAGGTAATTCAGAAAACGGGGGGCCCAACTCGTTTTTAAAAGTTTGTAGTTTACACTAATGGCTAGATTTAATGCAGTGTTAATTTTTAAAACGTTTCAAATATTGATTTTTTTTTTTTTCAATTTATCCATGTTAATAGCAAAATTACATTTTCCTAAATCTATGCTTTTGTTTTACTGAAGTAATTGCAAATGTAACTTAATTAAACTCGAAAAAAAAATTAAAATTTTGTCAGCTTATAATTGTGTTTATGCAGTATTGTAAGTTTTTAATTTTGTAATTCAGCATTGTTTCATTTTTGGTTATTAAATGATTAAATATTTGAATAAGATTCTACCAAACTTCAGAGTTTCTTACTTTTGAGTTGATACTTTTGTCCAGGTTTCATGCATTATAAAGGTTCTAACGTTGAGATTTTTTAATTAAATTATTTATTTTCTAAAGTTTATGAGTTATGCTGAATTTAGGACTATTTAGTCAGTTATTTATCTTTACTGGAACAAAAAGTTTTTTAACTGAGTTAAATTATGATTGAAACAATGAAAAAAAAAAGAGTTTATAATTTTGTCCAGCGGTGCATTTATATGTTTCTCATTAATTTCCAAAAACAAAACTTTTAGCAATCACTGATGGCAACATTTATTCATTCTATGGCGTTAAATTAACATTTTGGAACGAAACTTTCTTATATTCCTGGATTTTTTACCTCTGAGTTTATACTTTTGTCCAGGTTTCACGTAATGATAAAATATTAAATTTGCAAATTATCTAATTTTATGAATTTTTTAATTTAATTGATAAGATGTACTAATTTTAGAACTATTTCTTCAACTATTCATCTTTACTTCAATGAAAATAATTTAAACTGAGTCATGTTGTAATCGAAACAAAAGAAAAAAAATTGAGTCTATACTTTTGTCCACCACTGTAGGTCTGCTATGCAGCTCTATTAGACATACAAAATTTCAAGCACGTAGCTTTAATAGTTTTTGAGAAATGAGGGGGTCAAAAGTAGCTTGAAATGGTTCGTGTAAGATACACACTGGCAGATGTGTCGCCTAATTTCCGAACTTGGCTGACACACTGCAGTGTGTCTAAATTTCACTCAAAAATCGACCTTAATTTCCATTTTACTCACCCTCGAATGAATGTTGAGCTTTTTTTCGACTCGACCACACGTGGATAAGTGCCTAAGAACGTATAGACACGCGAAATATCCATTTTCACGATTCCCGAGTTAATTACAACGAGTTTTCTCGTGACGTCTGTATGTATGTGCGGATATGCGTATGTGCGGATGTATGTCGCATAACTCAGGAACGGTATGTCCTAGAAAATTGAAATTTAGTACGTACTCCAAGTGAAGTCTAGTTGTGGGCCTAGCTTTTTGGTTGCATTTGGGTGTTTCTAAAGGGGTCTTTTGCCCTTTTTTTTGGGGGGGGGGGAATCATTGTTAATTTTGATGTAAACTCAAGCGGTGTTATAATCTGGCGAACACTTGACAATTTATCGCCAGTGTCTTTTTTGCCAAGTTTTGTCGCTAACTTAGCGACAAATTTGGCGTGGTTTTTTTTTTTTTTTTTCCAAATTATTATTATCTGGTTTCAATTCGACCACTGTTGGTGATATTTAGAGAGTAAACTATTGAATCACATTAAAATTGCCAATAATGGGGAAGTGACAAATAAATTGGAGTAAAAGAAAGTCGTGGGATGCACACATCAGCTCGTTTTGTCAATAATTCAAAAACACTTTTAAAACTTTGATTGGAGTAAAATAAGAAATAACAACATCAAAAAGCAGAAAAGTGCACATTTCTGCAGGCACGTGTTTTTTTTTTTTTTTCTTCTTTTCTTTTTTTACTTTTCTACTTTTTGGTACAAAGGTATTTATCTTATGCTTGGAGTAGCTGCAAGTAGACAAATCAAATATCAAAGTGACTTTGAATGACCAGATCTTAAGAGTTAATCAACTGCACAATATAAGAGATTCTTTAAAAACATTTAAAAGTAAAGTCTAACACGATACCCGCTGCATGCATCTTCAGTAATCTTTACTCCTAGTTGAACAGAATTGTGGAAATAAACAATTTTAAAAAATGAAATTTACGATTTGGTGATAAAAGTAGATTTGTGAACAAAATCTTTTGCGAATTTGTTTTTCAAAAAGCGTTTTTTAGCAGAAATACAACAGGCAAAGAAGAGCGTACCTTAGGCATCTGTTGTCATTGTTTCATAACATAGACGTAAGTCGGACACAATTGAAAGATTTGTAATAAAAACTCTTTGGAAGCTTTCTTTGAAATGGTAATTGAACTTTTCCAAAGGAGAAAATAAAAATACTTTGATTTCTTTTGTTTGAAAATGAATCGTCAGAGTGAAAAAAAGCTTTTATTGAAGCAATCCCCTCCTAAACCTTTTCGTATGCATTGCTTTTTGTAAAATCACTTCCAAACAAGTCAGTTCTGAAATTTCTCAACATTTTTGACGGAAATTGAAAGCTTATTTTCTTAATTCCATGAAGAGAATTTTAAAAGAAAGATAGGCAAGATCGAATAGATGACAGACAGGTTTAAGTTTCATCGGCATGACTTTATCTTAGTTTATTTTCTTAAAATTCCATACATAATAAAGATCGAGATCGGCAAATGTTCCTGGTGGCCAGTGGTGTATCGAAGCAAATTTCTAAATCGATACATTTTTTTCTTCAAATCGCCATTCTTTTTTAAATTAACTAAACATCAAAGTAGCTTTTAAATTGCTGCTAAAAAATTAAAAATATCAGTTAAAAAAAATAATGTAACTAATTAATCGTATAAACTCTAGTCGATAACACATGTGGCAGGGTAGGACACAGACTAGCATTTTAGGGGGGGGGGGGAGAGGTCTTACTGAAAATACATTGTTTTAGGTCCGAAAAATTTCTGGAACTGTTTGGCTTTCAATCAAAAGCACCAAATCGTTCCAGGAATTAGGCACCCAGTTAAATAAAAACGTTATTTCATTTAAGAAGCAATGAAAGGAAGTATTTTATTTTCAAATATTTACTAAATCAAACAATTAATGCAGCAAAAGGTTAGCTGAAAACATTTGGAATTAATAAAAAAAAGTATTTAAACACAATGTGTACTAATAATGTATTTGCATTAGATTGTGCATTCACCCATTTTGTGAGCAATTTTTTAATTATGATCACGTACAAGAATGAACAGGACCGTCGAGAGCCAAGGCGGGCTCCTTGTCAGTTTGATTGCCAGGCCCCCTTCCATCCATAAATTTTATGGAATTTATCTATTCCGATTCCGAGTCTAAACTAGTTCCGAGTCGGAAACTAGGGGAGCCTCAAGGGACGCGCCCCTAATTTCCGACTACGCTGACGTGGCCTCCCGTCGGCCCTCAGAATGATGCATGGTTAAAATTGTCGAATGGTTAGAGGGGGGTGTGTCCTGACTCCTATGAGACTCCCCTTGTTTCCATTCCTACAAGTGAGGTTGGGACTGAGTGCCGAATGATTCTTATATTTTTAGTCCACCACAATGGCAACCGCCAATCTAGATCTTTATTATGCATAGACTCTCACAAATTCGGACTAATAATCGAGAATATATTTTTTTAAATTAAAAACGGTAGACAGCACTTGATTATTCTTCATTGCATTAATGACATGTATTTTGTACCTTCGGAAGCTCTATGTTTCAACAAAACTGACGTCGTTTATGCAGTGGCGCTCTGAATTTGGGGACTTTTGGGAGGGCGGAAATTCTCAATTTGCTGAATGGAACACCAAATTTTGCAAAACAGTACTCACAAAATGATAAAAATTTTGCCGAATGGAACTACAAATTTTGCGGAATGGTGATAATTTTGCCGATGGGACACCAAATTTTGCAGAACGGGATTCGCCAAATGGTGATAATTTTACCGAATGGAACAGCAAATTTTGCAGAACGGAACTCACCTAGACGATGATAATTTTGCCGAATGGAGCACCAAATTTTGCCGAACGGAACTCACCAAATGATGATAATTTTGCCGAATGGAAGAACAAATTTTGCAGAAAGAAACTCACCTAATGATGATAATTTTGCCGAATGGAACACCACGTTTGGCCGAACGGAACTCGCCAAATAATGATAATTTTACCGAATGGAACAACAAATTTTGCCAAATGGAACTCACCAAATGATGATAATTTTGCTGAATGGAACGAACAACAAATTCTGCAGAACGGAACTCACCAAATGATGATAATTTTGCCGAATGGAACTACAAATTTTGCGGAATGGTGAAAATTTTGCCGAATGGAACACCAAATTTTGCAGAACGGCACTCGAAAAATGATGATAATTTTGCCGAATGGAACAACTAATTTTGCAGAACGGGACTCCCCACAATGATGATAATTTTGCCGGATGGAGCACCAAATTTTGCAACACGGGACTCACCAAATGATGATAATCTTGTCGAAAGGAACACTAAATTTTGTCGAACGGAATCTCCAAATGATGATAGTTCAGCCAAATAGAACTCCAAATTTTGCCGAATGATGATAATTTTGCCGAATCGTCAGACAAAATTTGACAAATAAGAAAAAAATTTCAGCGGTCACAGTGACCTCCCGTAACCTCCCATCGTTGTGCCTCTGCATTTATGATTCGGTCGTAAGTACGGATTCTTGGGAATCTTCTGTTTTTTTTTTTTTTTTTTTTTTGAGCAATCACGATTACTTATTGCTTTCATTTGACTGTTTTGATGTGCTATCATTTCATTTTCCCGCCAGCACCCTCTGCAGCATCACCGTCGACCGGCTCCTCATGATGCTGCTCCTATAGCGAAAGCCATCTCCAGTTTGCGTCAATATCCTACACTTAAACGCATACATACACAACTACACACACACACACGCACACACACACAAATACATACACCTACACACACAAACACATACACAAAAACACACTCAAACACATACACACACATACATACAGACACCTACACATACACACACCTGCACACAGACACAAACACATATGCCTACACACACATACACATCCCCCCACACACAAATACTCATACACACAACTACCCACACACTCATACCTGTACACAGACATAAACACACATGCCTACACACACATACATATACCCCTCTACACACAAACACACATATCCCCCCCCACACACACATAAACACACACGCCTACATACAAACACACACTCGTGATTGCGAAAAACATAATTTGAATTCGAGAGGTCAACATTCAAATTATTATTATTTTTTTTTTTTTTTTTGAACAATCACGATTGCTTATTGCTTTTATTTGATTGTTTTTGGCGTGCTATCATTTTATTTTCCCACCGCCACACAGTGGGGCAGCCTAATGTTAATTTTGGACATTGAGCGGAAAATCAAACCATTTAGTTTTGCATTTTTACTGTTGCATTGATAAACTAAGAACATATTCCCACTAATCTTACTAGTTTTTAACATTATTACCCGAAGATAATACCTTGAATTCGAAAAATTAACTAGCTACTTCGTTAGAAGACAATTTAGTAAACAGTAGATAACTTGTTTAAGAACTGTTCAAATTTAATAGTGTGATGTGCTGAGCTTTATGCACTCCTAATAAATAAGAAAAACACCAAAAAACGTTTCTTAGAAAACACGAAAATTTTGGAGATAATTTTCAAAGTATTTGGAATATATTTTTGAATTACGAAAATCGCTAACAAACGCTAACAAAACTATTATATCCCAAGCATTGTAGAGAGTTTCAGTTTTCATAATCCGGTTTCAGTTTTTGCCTAAACCTGCCTATTCAAAAGATATTGAAAATTAAACATAAGTAAATATTTTACTACGAGGACGACGAAACGAATACGAAATGAACGTTGCACGAAACGTATTATTTACGTTGGTTTTTTCACTTTAATCAAGTAAACATGTTTACAGTTTTCAGTTTGTTTACTTTTTATTGCAAATTATTTCAATTAAATACTTCGAGGAATCAGTTTCATTGTGTCATTTGTCGACTGTGAGACAAAATCATATGAGATGCTTAGAAGCATGGTTTCGTTTGCTTATTTCGGGGACTACAAAATTTGGTACTATTTTGAGTTATAAGTGACAGCAGACGAAAAAGACACAATAATCTCCCAAAAATACTTCTCATAATTTGTATGTACACAATAACAAACACACCACAAAATGAGTAAAAATGAAAACAAGGAGCAGGCATATTTTGAAAAGATCAAAATATTATACATGTACATCAAGAAAAGTGTTTTTCTTCAAAAAGCAAATGTTTGTCCTTAATAAACATCTAATTTATTTTATTACATTCTATATTAGGGGAACTTACAGCAAGCTATTTACTTTTTAGAGCATTAAAAGCTATTTACTTTTGATTTTAGTCCAGCAAGTTGTCTAACAAACAAAAAAGTAAACACTTTTTAATTTAAATATCCATTTAATACTTCACCACATTTATCCAAAATAAATTCTGAAGGCATTATCATGCCTAAAAATTTCATCTTTTATTCTGAAGTATCATCGACAGAATCCTCGAGTTCAGCTATCTAATATCCGAAAGTAATCAGTGACGCTTCGGATTTTTTTTTTTTCGTGTATACCAAGTTGTAAAAAGTCATTAAAAAATAATTCAAATATCGTCTGTTATTAAACAGCCATAAACGAAAAAAATAGAACATTGTAATAAAAAATGAATTTAACTTTAATTTTTAACCTATCGTCTGCTTATGCTTCATTTAATGATATTTTCTAAATAGGTCTTGGCATTAGTTAGAGTTGTTGTTTATGTTCTAAAGATTTCGCTTATCAATTATTACTATTCGGTACTATTTGGTGATCTATAAATACGTTTTTTGTGCAGTCTAAAGTTTTGTACTTAACAATGTAATTCTACGATGGCTCTAGTGTATACGAATTCTAGTGTACGCTCGCTTTGGTAAGCAAACTTGAATGATACCGGTGCTTGACCCGATAGACTTGCTGGTGAAAAATGAGTTTCAAAACCAACCGTGACCTTTTTATTTTTTTAAAGACAAATTCTATTCCTTTTACCGATTACGACCTGGCTCTGGAAAAATGGATTGACACACTTGGTTCTGAGATTACAAATATGACAAAGACGAAATTAAGAGATAAATTGAGAAAATGGTGCAATTATTTATCAACGAAATGGTCTTCGTCAAATAGAACTTTGGAACCGTTTCTCAGGAAAAATGAACAGCGGCTGAATATGGATTTGTCTTTTTTGGAAGAATTCATTTATGAACTTGTGCCTTGTTCATCAACAGGTATTTCTCCTCCATTACGCTCGAAATCGTTTGAACATTTGTCCGATCGACAAAAACGCAGAAAAACTGAACATTTAAGAAACTGTTCTGACGAAATGTTTAATTTTGCCTTAAACAAAAATCTCAGATCTGACGACAAGGTAGTATATATTTTTAATTTTATCCAAAACCATCCCGAGCATATTAAAACAATAAAAGAATTTTGAGAATTTTGTGGAAATCTCTCTAAACCTAATAATATTCCTGGTTACAATGAAAAAATGTTAGCCATGTATGCAACTGCTAAACTTACGAGGTTTCAATATGATGCTCTCAGAAAAAAATGCAAAAGATTTGGGCAGGAACATTTATCCGAGTTATAAAAAAATTCAAATTACTAAAAAAGAGTGCTATCCTGATAATGTAAAAGTTACAGATTCCGGACTTAACGTTGGTTTACAAAATTTATTAGATCATACTTCTTCCCGATTCATAAAATTGCTATCTGATAAAATTGAAAAAAGCTCCCCTCAGAACCTCACTATGATATTAAAATGGGGATGTGACGGTTTCCAACCAGTCGCAGTACAAACAATCTTCTAGCACTGAAATAGATAACTCAACGGTATTTATTATTAGTGTAGTCCCCCTTAAAATTATCAAGAAAGATGAAGATATGGTGGTTTGGATCAATGAAAAGCCTTCTTCTACTAGATTTTGTCGACCAATAAGTTTCGAATTTGCAAAGGAAACGAAAGAAACAGCGACAAATTTCTTAGAAAAAGTGCAATCGCAAATAGATACCCTTCAGCCATACATACTCGTAGATCAAGATCATGTTATTACCATAAATTATGAATTGCATTTAACTATGGTGGATGGCAAAATTTGCAACTACTTAACGGAAACTACTTCCTCGATGCGTTGTTATATTTGCGACGCGTTACCTAAAGAAATGAATAATTTAAGTGTGGTGAACAAAAAAGAAATTAAAGAAGACCATTTTCGTTTTGGTTTATCACCTCTGCATTGTTGGATACGTTGTTTTGAATGCCTCATACACATTGCTTATAGGCTTGACTTCAAGGAGTGGAGTGCGAAGTCACCTGTCCACAAAGAATTGTTACAACAAAGAAAGGCAAGAATACAAAACGCCTTTAAATCTAAGCTGGGGTTGATGATAGATTATGTAAAACAAGGCCATGGAACATCCAACGACGGAAATACGTCACGAAAGTTCTTTGCGAATGCAGAATTATCAGCTTCCATAACCGGAATAAATCTTGACATGATAAAACGATTTTCAACGATTTTGCAAGTTATTTCATCTGGATTCACGATTAAATTTTAAAAATTTGAAATATATACGAAAGAGACAACTCAGATGTATGTGAATTTATATGGTTGGTATTTTATGCCCGTTACAGTGCATAAATTACTTATACACGGACCCGAAATAGCTAAGTATGCTATAGTACCAATCGGTCAACTCTCCGAAGACGCTCAAGAGGCAAACCATAAGTATTTTCGATCGTATAGGGAATTGCATTCAAGGAAAACGTCCAGAATAGATAACAATAGAGACGTTTTTAATAATTTATTAATCAATTCTGATCCTCTTATCTAATATTTGCGTCCAAAGATTTGCAGTTTGCACCACGAAATGCCACAACAAGTGAAGAATTTGCTCGAAGATGATGGAATGGAAATTGGTTAAAATACTGTTACATATTTCTTTAAAGATTGTTTTTAAATGTTAATTAAATATTTTATTTTGCACTAATGACTTAGTATTTGATTATCTTTACATTTTAAATAACAAAATATTATCATTTTTAAGTAGAAATTGGTTTTACTGAAATGTCCAAGCTCTCCGTACACTTGCCCCACTGTGCGCCACCCTCCGCACCATCACCGTCGACTGGCTCCTCACGATGCTTGCTGCTCCTATAGCGAAAGTCGTTTCCAAGTTGCATCCATGTCCTGCACACACGCGCATACATACACAACTACACACACACACACACACATACATACAAATGCACCTCCACACACATACACACACGCATACATACAGACACCTACACATAACTACCTACACATTCAAATCTGCACACAAACACAAAAACATATGCTTACACACACATACACATAGCCCCCCCCCACACACACACATTCATACACACAACTACCCACACACTTATGCCAGCACACAGACACAACCACACATGCCTACACACATACACATACCCCCTACACACATACACATGCCCCTGCGCACAAACACACATACCCCCACACACAAACACACACGCCTACATACACACACTCATGATTGCGAAAAACATAATTTGAATTCAAGATGTCAAAATTCAAATTAATTTTTTATTTTATTTTTTTTTTTTTTTTAACTTTTACAAGCAGTGAATAATAGAAACATTTTTTGTCACGTTTAGCATCTCATCTCATCAACATTTCAGAAGAGTAAAAGCATTACATCGAGTTTTTGAACGAAATTACTTCTACCACTACGAATAGTTTGTTTTTATAAATGCATAAAACATGCAATAAAATCGAGAAAACTTCTTTTCAAATTGGATAACGTTATCTGCCAATTTAAAAATAAATTCCTCTTTCGCCACACAAAAGACGGCGCCGGAAATTTCAGCGAACATAATTTTCATAGGATTACTCTTTCGAATTGTATGATTAGAAATATCCAATAGAGTTTACAAATGTATGACCTGTATGGTTTGTTTAGCATAAATATTCAGAGATAAAGAACTTGAATTTCTATATTATTACTTTTCACTGTGTACAAAAGATAGAGAAGAAAATATAGGATTCGAAAAAAAATGCCGGAATTCTCATTTCGATTTATGTGATTCAAGGAATGTTCAACACCATATAACGATTTGTGTTGCCTTATTTCCCAAAAGGCATCGCTTTTTATCTCTGGTGGGTGGTGGGTGGGTGGTTATGCATCGCCTCTGGGAACGTCAATTTTGTGAGTGTAGTTGTTCATAGGTGGTTGTGTGTGGGTGTGTGAGTAGTGGGCATGTGTAGGAGGGTCGGTGTACAATAATTTATGTCCACGTGTGCGTCTTAACCCGTCTTTATTATATAATTAAAATAAAGTTATCTTAATTAATAAAATTAATTAAGAAGTAAATATAAATGTAACAATGTAATATTATACAATAATTATAAGAAATGAATAATTTTTGATTAATACAGTGGCGTCGCTGCCGGGGATGGAGGGGCGGTCTGCCCCGGGTGTCACAGTCTAGGGGGTAACACCCAAATTGGAATTGTGATTTTTTTTTTAATATAAATAATTAAATTCAGAAACGTTCCTCCAATATTTTAAACAACTCCGAACATCTTCAATCCTAACATTCTCAAGACCAAAGGTAGTCTAGAATGCCGTTTATGGTTATGAAGTAGAAATATATACCAGGGTTGGCTCTCTAACCTTTCCTCTATGCAACATCACCAGATTTTGTATAAAACTGCGTTTTAAGAGCCACAATTTCGAAAAAGTTCCGGGGGACTTTCACCAAACTTCCCTTTTAATAACATACTTGGAGACTGTATGAACTTCATGTTTTCTGTAAAACATTAAAAGCTTTTTTTTATTGCTTTTGTAGGGGGAGAGGGGTGACACCATAAATTACCGCCACGGGTGTCACCGATGCTAGGTACGCCACTGATTAATATAATATAAAATAACAGAATTTTTTTTAAAAAATACTAAGCACTTTTCATAATGCACTCAAAAGGACAAAATAACTTTTCTGGATCAGAAAGGACAGTTTAAGAATTCCTGTAGTTTTGAAAAATTCCAAGAAAATGACACCACAAACGAAGAAAAGTGTGGCTCAAGTCATGAACAGAATTTCTTATCATTATCTAGCTTTCAATCATAACTTTGAGTGTTGAAACATGCATATTTTTCTCATTGGGAAAGTTTTTATTGAAAGTTTTTGGAAAAAAATGTAAACAACATCTACACACATTTTGCTATCTAAAGTTATGTTAACCTTTTCATAGAAGTGCAATACATTAGTAGCTAACAATTTAACTTTCCTGACCATACTGGAAATTACTCAGCAGACTGTTAGCTTCTAAGAAATTCATAATCTTGATTTTGATCAAAGTTTCAAAAATTTTAAATTCCTGATGTCAGATTCACAGGTCTACATTTCCCTGCATTATTCTTAGACAGATTTTGTTTAATTCAAACAGATAAATAATAGGCAATCTATATATATATAAATGGATTTTGATAAATTTGTTCCCTAAGATCTCAGAAACTACCCGGCAGATTTGACTGAAACTTTCACCGTTTGTTCTTTTTGGTACTGGGGAGGTATGTAGACCAGTTCGAAAAAAATCCGATTGATAGTTCCTTTTTTATTCTAATTTGTCCAAATTTTCGCATAAATGCCCCAATATGACGGTTAAAAAATACGTGCACATATTAAAATTATGTGTCCATCGAAAGCGCTTATTTTTCTGTTGAAGATGGCATCTGTTAGAAAGTTCTAAGTTGGTATGAAAAACCGGTTATGGGCTTTTTTTGTTCCAAGTTCGAAGGCTTTCCTCAACCCAATTCATTATTTAGTGTATCATCTCAACTCCCAGTTCATAGTTAGAATTGTTGAATGTTTTTGTGTTTCGTCTGACTGTTTGAGGCTTTTCTCAAGTCAAATCTTAAATGAACGTTTTTTCCCCAAGATTGGCTAATAATAACTATAGATTTGGTTGATTATTTTCCATTTAAACGGAACTTTAGTGTAATTAATGGTTTTTTTTATTATTTGTGCTGATTGGATTTTTTAATCATTATCCAATCTAACAGCAGAAACCTCGCCAAAATTTATGCAGGTTGATTTCAGTAGTGGATGCATTTGGCAGTTTTTTCAACTGTCACGGTTTTTGAAGTCAAAGACTACGTAATAATGTTTGTCGGCTTTCACCATGTAAACAAAATATCGTCAATCAAAGAATCTTTAAAAACTTTTTTTACTGTAAAATAATACAGCAACTAAATTAGGCAAATCCATAAACAGCACAAAAATTTCCATTAATGTGACTTTGTGTACAAATTCAAACCATCGCAAAATTTTACTACTTATTTTGGAAACATCACGGATGAAATTGTTTAGCGCCATTTTATGGTGACCAAAAGTATCTTAGCATATGGCGACAATATCTCTTTAACAAAAATTAGTAACATACCGTTTTTCAAATTAGGGAGGGGGAGCATTATCCAAGGTATCCCAAAACGATTCCCGCAAATTCGGTAATATTTTAAATCGCACCAAGAATCCACAATAATTGAAATTTTCCAAAATAACTAAAGCAAGTTTAAGGGGATCACGGGCGCGCGGCTACATTTTTTTAAACAGTTCGTTCTTCAATATACATACAGAGAAGGTAAGACTCAATGTAAAAAAAGAAGAAAGTAAGTATTAACTGATAAATCTTTTTAAATATGTGAAGTTTAATTTCATATTTCGGAAATTCTTCAAATTTGTATACGCTTAAATTTTGTGTTTTCGTTTCTAAATGAATACTGTTTTGCTATTTTTACTTACTGCTACTTTAGTTTTATGAGTAAGGAAGATGCTAGATTTTAAGTCACGTCAAAAAGGTGTGTTTTAAGTTCTTTCATTTAAAACAGAAAACAAATGCAAGTAACGATTGTTTCTGATAATTATTGCTAACCCAGGCAACGCCGGGTATTTTTGCTAGTATAATATAAAATAACAGAATTAAAAAAAAAAAAATACTAAGCACTTTTTATAATGCACTCAAAAGGACAAAATAACTTTTCTGGGTCAGAAAGGACAATTTAAGAATTCCTGTAATTTTCGAAAATTCCAAGAAAGTGACACCACAAATGAAGAAAAGTGCGGCTCAAATCATGAAGAGAATTTCTCATTATTATCTAGCTTTCAATCATAATTTTGAGTGTTGAAGCATGCATATTTTTCTTATTGGGAAAGTTTGGTTTGAATGACTAGAACCCCACTTTTCTTCGTTTATGGTGTCATTTTCTTGAAATTTTCTAAAACTACAGGAATTTTTAAATTGTCCTTTCTGACCCAGAAAATTTATTTTGTTCTTTTGACTGCATTATGAGAAGTGCTTAGTATTTTTTTAAAAAATCCGTTAATTTATTCTTTTTAGTCTAAATGTATTTTAGAGATAGAATAATTTTACCATCACGAAACTTCACCTTATTTTTTCATATAAATGCAGGGAACTAAAAGAGAAAAAACCTACAGTGGCTCCCAAAAGCCTTCGTACACCTACGACTTTCAACGAAATAGGCCCCAATCCATTGGTTAGAATTAATATTTCGGAATAGGTATTTAATTATAAGATCTGTGATCAATTTTTAACAAAATTACATGATTTTTTTAAAAAAAATATTAAAACTCAATTTTTTAAAAATCAAAAACCAAAAAGTGCCGGAAATTTTATCTCACAAAAGTCTTTGTACACTTTAAAAAATATCTATATATTATTGAATAATTTAACTTTTTATTACGTTATTAATTAGTAAAATATCATGCAGTATCAACAACACCTTTTAAACGTCTGGGAATATATTTCATTCTTTTTTTCTTTCTTTTTTTGCGTAATTTCTGAGTAAGTGTTCTACCACACAACGAGTCTTACTGTTTCTAGCTCTATTTTCGTTTTAAAG